>NC_133987.1:20277500-20392500 GCF_047716275.1 Strix uralensis
TCTTTGAAAGCTTGCTTTGCTTCTCGTTTATGTTTGAAAGGCTTCTTGCAAAATTTAGCAAATAGCTGTTGGACTGAGATTTCCTCCCCCTCCGACTTCTATCAAATCCCATGTGTGAAACAGACTGACATTTTCCTGTTGCTATAAACTAAGAAAATACTATGTGTGCTGAGAACAGTGACTGATTTAAAATGCACTTGGTAGCGCTTCTGGTTTTGTGTCCTGGATCTCCTTTTGTAGAAGCTGTAACATAGACTTCTTTCATTTCTAAAATGTAATTACTCAGAGACTAGCTTTATCCTGAGCCTGCAATTTACATTTACCCTCTGGCAAAGGAAGATGGGATTCATTTCATCTGATTTCTAGCTGTCAAAAAAATATTTTTCTAGCCTGAGCTAATTTCTTCGTTGATCCAATGAATGGGAGAGTTCTGCAGAAGGAAAATTGTTCTCTCCTCCCTCTTCTAGTGTTGTGGCTGTAGAAAAGTAGTTTAAACTACATGACAGTGTTTTAGAAGGCGGTGAGGAGAATTCCATCTATTATCTTTCTTTGATAAAATCCAAAGCTTGGAAAAATTTCCCTTTAGCCATCTTTAACTTTTTTCTTTTTCTTTCTCCACCCCGCTTTCCAGGGAAGCTTATGCTATAGGAAAGAAGGAAAAGCCTCCCTTTTTACCAGAGGAGCCGTCCTCTTCCTCAGAAGAAGATGATCCTATTCCAGATGAGTTGTTATGTCTCATTTGTAAAGATATAATGACTGATGCAGTTGTTATTCCCTGCTGTGGAAACAGTTATTGTGACGAATGTAAGTGTTCCTATGTTTGTTAATTCAGAACATCAAATCTGGTCTTCTGAAAGCAGAAATAGGAGATAATGGAATTACTCCACCAGCTCTATTTAATATTTAAGTATAGCCCAAATAGGAAAGGACTCTTCTTGTAGAAAGGGAAAAAAAGGCAGAAAGCTTTTTTCCCTTTTTACGTCTCGAGTTAAATCCTCTTTACGTGCAGAAGATGACTATGAGAAAAGTGCATAATTGTGCGGGTGATTACAGTATTAGTTATCAAATGCATTTAGTTTGTCCACAGCCCTTTCTCTCCTACAAAATTATATGTCCAGCTCTGGTGACGTCCTGTGGTCTGCAGCAAATGGCTAGTTGGGCATCTAATCCACACTGCTCTTCACGGGAGGGTTGGTTAAAACCTTCAGAACTCAAACCTACTAATGGTTTTTTGAAATGTGTTTTATTCACTAACCTTGAGTTTGGTGACTTCTCGCTGTACTAGATAGTGGAAAAAAGACTAGTTGAAACATCAAGACACAGCCTATTCTACATCTTCAAATGTTACAGTAGTGCAGTATCAAGACTGTAGTTATTTGCTGCGTACTAGAAATTTTTTACACTGTTGAACCTTCATAGCTTCATGCTCTCAATTCAAGACCATATTCACCCGTTAATCATATACATGTTTTTATAATTGATTAGAACCCCCAAAAATTCCTTAGTTTGGCTAAAAACTTTTGATGTGTCTAATTATTCACAGGTATTAGAACAGCATTACTGGAATCTGAGGAACATACATGCCCAACGTGTCATCAGACAGATGTTTCTCCTGATGCTTTAATTGCCAACAAGTTCCTACGCCAGGTAACGTGATTACTTCTACGTAAACTGTTTGTAAGAAAAGTCTATTTTTAAAGAGCTGAAAAAGAAGAAAGTATTTATTTACATCTCCTTAAGCAAGGCTGAGTTGTATAAGGCCAAGTTTACTTTTCAAACACATTCTCTATTGTCACAGAAGCTTTATAACGCTGGCAAGTTCAGGTCACGCTTTTGTTTAACGTGATGGCCTCACTTTCAGATTCGGTGGTAGCACTGAAATACTTTAAATACAGGTACTCTGAGTTACCAGTCATTGCTGTCAATGTGATGTGCTCATATTATGTTGGTTTATTTTAGGATTAATAGCATTTACAGGAATAGACAAGTAATTCTGCTCTGTGGAGGCCTTTGTATATCTACTGAAGTTTCATAGTACCTTTTTGTAAATGTTTTTCTCCCTCTAGGCTGTGAACAACTTCAAAAATGAAACTGGCTACACAAAAAGGCTCCGTAAGCAGATTCAGCAGCAACAGCAGCAGCAGCCGCCACCGCCACCACCTCCGCCGCCCCTAATGAGACAAACAATAACACGCAACCTGCAGCCTCTGCTCCGGCCGGCCATTGCCAGGCAGCAGGATCCACTGATGATTCCACTGGCTTCTCTGGCTTCTCGTTCTGCTGCTGCTTTGTCATCGCTGGCCCCTGGGCAGTCACCTGTGGCAGCTGGGCTGCCAGTAAACCCGTCTTCTGTCGTTGTCTCTGATCTCCCTCCAGCAGTGTCCCTGTCTCTCCGTGGTGAAAAGCCAGATGGGCCTTTTCGGTGAGTAAATCTGCAGATCAACGTGAATGTAACAGACACCAAAATGCTCAAGTTAGATTATTCTTCTTGAGCTTCTCAGCTAGCGATTTATATATCATTAGTGACATTTCCAGATAATTGTGCGAGTTCTGGTTTTTGTTTTTACTTTGAGGACACTCTGATAAGTTGGAAGTGTGCCTCATGCAAGAATTTTCTCAGAAGTATTTCTTGTTTAGTTCCCTTATCAGCATTCAGTGCAGGTTTCCCCGAAAGACCCTTTTTTCCCCAGGAGCCTTTCGATACTAAGCAGCTAGCAGTTCCTAAAGTAACCATTTAGTTGTGTCATACCTTCTTGAGTGCATTAATTTCTCTTTTAGTACTGGGAAAATAATATTTTCATTAAAAGTGTAAAAGCATGATTATAGGTAAAATTGACCAGGTGTTTTCACAGTACTTTTTTCTACGCTGTTTCTGTCACCAGTATTATGATAAGTCAGAGTCGTCCTCAGTAATACACGGTGCAGTCAGTGATGCATAATGAACATTGAAACACTGCAAATGTGAAGTATTTACAAATGTGAAATTCTCAGTTTGCAACTCAGTGAAGTCATATGAAAATACATTTAAAATCTGTGCTATTGTTAGTACAGATTTTAGTAAACAGTATTGTTTACATCCTTTCAACTTCACGCCTTGAATGCAAAGAGCCGCTTTGTCCAGAGGACTGTCAGGTGCAGCTGTACCGTGGGTACGAAGGATGGCAATTCAGAAGAACCTCTAAGGCAGCTTCTGAACTAGCCCAGAAACATCTCCTAATAGAATTTCAGTTCTTGCATCTTCCAGAACTGAGATGCAGTGTGTAGGTTATACGTGCCCCAATCCTTTCATGTGCAGCTAGCTTAATACTTTTGCAGTGGGCTTCCTCTTTAAATGCCCGTAGTCCAGATTGACTTCTCTTAGTGCTTCACTTGGAATCAGCCGACTTCACATTTGTAAATCTGGTGAAGATTTTTTTTTTTTTTTTTCCATTTATACCTTGGACTTTATATTTCAAGTAACGTTTCAAAACAGTGTTTGAATAATAAAAAAATTGGTTTTTTTCTTGTAGTGATGCCGATACTGTTATACCTCCTGCTGCTCTGGTGACTGCCGCTGAACTTTCTAAATCTTCCTCTCTGTCAATCAGCAGTTTGTTGGAAGAGAAGGTAAATTTTATTTCAACATAGGCAGTGATTCTTGTATTTTAGTAGAGCTTATTTTCTAACTGCTTGCATCTATTCCCAAGGGCTATCAGGTTCCTGTACTAAGACAACCAGCATTGCCAAGTCTTCTGGGCCCTCAAGGACAATCAATACCCACAACGGGTAAGTAACTGTAACTTTAGAATAGAATTTCTTCTAAAAAATGAACTTCAGGTAAACTGAATTTTTTTCTTTTTCTTCTCCCCACTCCTAAAGGTCATCCAATGAGAGCCAGTACCATTCGCTCAGCAGGTGGCAGACCAGGCTGGGAACTGTAAGTATTCTACAGAAATTCAGTATATTACTACTTGTAACCTGTTCAGTTAGGCTGTAACGCATAACTTATACGACAGCCTATTTATAATGAAATAAGTATGCGCAGATAGTTGTAGAGAATAAAAGTGGTAATTTTTAAATGGCTTAATTTGAATTAGCTTTAACAAAAGGGATCTGTGCTTGCAGTAGGATTATTTAAAATAAAACTCCAGTACATAATTGAAGAGAGGACTCTGAAAAATGAATGCTTTTTGAGGAAACCATAATTACATATAAAAATTAAATATAATGAAAAGATCAGGTGGAAAGACACCCTTTTGATTACTGGCTGAATAGGGCTGAAGAAACTGATTTCCCAATAGAAATCGGTCTCCAACATTCTTTAACAACTTAGTTGATACTGATTGTGCAAATTATTGGAAAAGTCAACACTGTTACTTTATGACAATTTTTAATTTCTTCAATTTGGTCATCTCAAACAGCCAAGCTACTTTCTCTCAGTTGGGGAGAGAGGAGTCTGTTTTATTTATTATTGTGGTGTCAAGTTAGTCCTTCATTTTGGTGTTTATTTGTTACAGATAGATTGTAAGGGCACATTTTGTTTATAAAATCTTAACGATAAAACAAAAACCAGGATCCATCCCACAGATGATATAAAATCTCAAATTCAGTAAGGAAGAAAATAACAATTTGGGGACAAAAACAGGCCAAATACATCATCACAAGGCAACGACATAGGGAGTGTTTGTGGGAGAAGTTAAAAGAAGTTTGAGAGAAGATGAGTTAATCTCTGCGCAGTACTTTGAAGATCAGAAGTGTGAAGCATTAAGCTTGTCAAGGGGTGGCAGAGGAGGGGTGGGCACTCGGCACGTGGGAGCCTCTTGGGCACAGGCAGCCTCCGTTCACAGTCACAAAGCTGAGTATAAGGAGAGAAGGCAGAGGGAGCTGCTGGGGGTGAGGGTGTGGAAGGCAAGTGTGAGGGTCGAGAAATGAGTGTAGTCTCAAGAGAAAACAAAAATGCGTAAGTTGAGAACAAGGAGTGCTCGCCACCATGCTCCTGCTTCATTCGCTGTCCTCTTTAAAGTCGGGGCAGAGTGTAACAAACAGTGACACGTGTTTCTGGGTTTCTTTAGTGCAAATCGAGGACGCCCGCACAGTGAACGTACCCAGAGGACTCAGGCCCCAACACTACCAGCATCAACCCCGGTCTTTGTGCCTGTGCCTCCACCTCCCCTGTATCCTCCACCACCCCACGCACTTCCTCTTCCGCCGGGGGTACCACCACCACAGTTTCCTCCTCAGTTTCCACCTGGTCAGCCTCCGTCTGCTGGGTACACTGTCCCCCCTCCCGGATACCCCCCAGCTCCTGCAAACATGTCATCAGCTTGGGTACCGGCAGCAGTACCAGCGGCTCACTCAAACACCATCCCAACGACACAAGCACCTCCCTTATCTAGGGAGGAGTTTTACAGAGAGCAGCGGAGACTTAAAGAGGAGTAAGTATTTGGCTCAATGAAGTTGCATTGTTTTTCATTTTTGTATTTCGGTAGCGTATCGGACTGCAGTTACACTAAAGTGCATCTGACATAAGCAAAAATGACGTAGTTTTTTTTTTCAATATACTTTTTCGTTGCAGATGGTAAACATGCAAAACTAAAACAAGAAAATGTAATTCTAAAACTTTCCCTAAAACTTGTAGGAATTCTAAACTGTTTTTGCTTAAATAGGATGTTCACCTTTTGCATTTGCATGCAGTATACATTTTCTCATATTGGCCATGTTTTGTTTCTTGATGTCTTTTTGTAATAAAGGTCAAACTATAATTGTAATAAAGGTCAAACTTATTTTAACAGGGAAAAGAAAAAGTCCAAACTTGATGAGTTTACAAATGATTTTGCTAAGGAATTGATGGAATATAAAAAGATTCAAAAGGAGCGTAGGCGTTCGTTTTCCAGGTAACTGCTTTACATGTCCGTAATGGAGAAGCAGATTGTCTAGAAGAATCAGGAGGAGTTCCACTCCACCTCTCTATTGTTAGAGGGATTGGATGATTCAAGGGATTAGTGTGAGAGCAGTTCCATATGTAGGTTACTAGCTCAAATGTGGCAGAGATTACAGTTGACTGATAGTGATAATTTGGCAGCAGTTGCTAAGGAGCAGGTGTCTCTTACTAAAGCTTCTCTGCAGTGACATCCTTCACCTCCTGACAGCCGTGAGGAGGGTAGAACCTGAATAGGTGTAGTTGCTGGATTTGCTGCGTCTCCCTGTTCTGAGTGTAACCATTACCTCAGAGCACTTCAGAGGAGATGTGGGAGAGAAATTGTCTTCATTTCCTCTTTTGTTTATCTCATGTGGATACATGGAGAGATTTTTAACCTGGACTGCAAACTGGTGGCTTTTTGCTAGTATTTTGTTGACATTGTTAAATTTTTCTTAGGAATTAAAAGATCAGACTTGTTTTTAAGGAAATCTTAAATTGGTGAAGGACTTTGAGAAGGAGGCATGATGCTAATGAACGTATGCAGAGTAATGTGAAATGGTTCTTTAAAAAAATGATAAAAGAAAAACTTGTGAAGAAAAAATTCAGGGTAGCTGATGTTTTCTGTCCCCACAAATCACTTGGGCAGGAGTCTGAATAGCTCGCTATTAGTGATGCTCTCAGTGTATTTCCTAGAGTAATGGCATTGAGTCATATTGCTAGAGGCTGAGTTAAGAAGCTTTTAGATACGATTTTTCTTGAAATGTGGTCACTAGCCTTCGTTAGAGCTAGAGGTATGTGCAAAATTTAGCTAGGGCATCAGGCTAGAAGTGTCGATTAAATAATCCTGTACGTAAGGTTGCAGTACAAGTATTTTGCATCCTATACAAATTGCCAAATAAGTAGTGAAGTTAAATAGACTAAGCTGGCTTTCTGAAAGTGAGCTTAACTGTCTTCAGGCTAAATCGTGTTTTCTTGATGTTTGATACTGCGCTGTAGCCATTAAGACTTGCTCTTTTTGCATCGTACTGCAACAAAAATGATTTGCACTGCATGTAGTTGCTGAGTAGTGAAAAATGTGTGTGTTCACGTACCAGTAGAGGCCAGTGTACACCACCTTAAATCAATCAGAAGCTGTGGTAGCTCATGTGGTGGAAGTGAGTGGAAATAGACTTACCCTTCCTGTATGTTTTACACTAACAAAGCAGCAGCTGTTCTGTCTTGTAAGCAAAAACTTTTACATGTTATCAAGTTCTTCAATTTGCAGTAGCATTATGTCAGCAGCTGAAAGAAGCTTTGACATAAGCATATGGAGAGGAAAAAAAACCCAAACCAAATTTGGGAGGAAAAATATTGGGGAGAGTGACTGTTTTGAATTAACTTCATTTATTTTTTTTGTGTTGTTTTTTTTTTTTTTTTAAGGTCCAAGTCTCCCTATAGTGCTTCATCTTACTCTAGAAGTTCGTATACCTACTCCAAGTCAAGATCAGGTTCTTCCCGCTCTCGCTCCTATTCTCGATCATTTAGTCGTTCCCATTCTCGTTCCTACTCACGATCACCGCCATATCCCAGAAGAGGCAAAGGGAAGAGTCGTAACTATCGTTCTAGGTCAAGGTCACACGGTTATCACCGGTCGAGGTCAAGGTCGCCCCCATACAGAAGATACCATTCACGGTCAAGGTCTCCAGTATTCAGAGGCCAGTCTCCCACTAAACGGACTATACCTCAAGGGGAAGGAGAAAGGGAGTATTTTAACAGATACAGAGAAGTTCCACCCTATGATATGAAAGCTTACTATGGCCGATCTGTTGACTTTAGAGATCCCTTTGAGAAGGAAAGATACAGAGAATGGGAGAGAAACTATAGGGAATGGTATGAGAAGTTCTACAAGGGTTATGCTGTTGGCACTCAACCTCGACCTCCAGTAAGCAGAGAGAACTTTTCTCCGGATAGGTTTGGCCCACCTGGGACCAGACGAGAGAATTCACCATACGCTCGGGGACGTAGGGAGGATTATCCTGCTGGGCAGAGCCACAGAAACCGTAACATAGCTGGCAATTACCCCGAAAAGCCTTCTGGAAGAGAGAGCCATGGCATCAAAGATCCTACAAAATCAAAAGAGAAGGAGGTGGAAAATCCCCTGGGAGATGGCAAAGGAAATAAACATAAAAAACACCGGAAGAGAAGGAAAGGGGATGAGAATGAAGGATTTCCCAATGCCGAGTTGCTAGAAGGTGTGAGAAAACCAAGAGAGCCGGTTACAGCGGAAGACGTTAAAACAGACTCTCTGTTCATGGTCCCCAGCAGAGATGATGCCACCCCTGTGAGAGATGAGCCTATGGAAGCAGATTCTATTGCTTTCAAACCTGTGTCTGAAAAGGAGAAAAAGGAGAAGGATAAGCCAAAAGCAAAAATTGACAAGACCAAGCGGAAAGTAGAAGTGGCTGTTCCTCCTAAGAAAGACAATATCATAAAACCAGCTAAAGCTTCCCAAGAGAAGGTGGACACCGACCGTGAAAAATCTCCTCGAACGGAACCTCCTGTGAAAAAAGTGAAGGAGGAGTTGCCAAAGACAGACAGTGTTAAAACGTCTTCCTCTCAAAAGGATGAGAAGGCTCTTGGTACTCCACGGAAAGTTCACCCAAAAGTGACAAAAGATCACCCAGAAACCAGACCAGCCAAGGAGGAAAAGACCAAGAAAGACCATCCGAAAGAAACCAAGTCGGAGAAGCCCTCCAACAAAGAGGACAAGTCAAAAAAACCTGCTGAAAAAAGCAAACCTTCTGACGCAAAACCTGAAAAGAGAAAAAGAAAAGCAGATGAAAAGGTTGATAAAGAACATGAAGCCACTTCAGTAAAGGCCTCTAAACCAGAAACTGCTGAATCAAAAACATCACCGAAGGGGAAGGCTGAGCCTGATGGCGAAAAAGGAGAGCGAACTCCGGAAAAGGATAAATCTGCTTTTCTTAACAACCCGGCAAAAAAAATTAAACTTAACCGAGAAACTGGCAAAAAGATTGTGAGTGGAGAAAATGTGCCACCTGCAAAAGAACCTGTTGAGAAACCTGAGCCGAGCAGCAGCAAAGTTAAACAAGAAAAAGCGAAGGGAAAAGTGAGAAGAAAAGTAACAGCAGCTGATGGATCTAGTTCAACTCTTGTAGATTACACCAGGTACCTCATTGTTTCTTTTCCTGTTCTTTCTTTCCTCCCCTCAGTGAAAAATTCTTCATGGTGACTAATGAACAGTGAAATCTGTGCTAAATGAGTGAATAATCTGTGATCTTTTCTGTTAAACTGTACTTGGGTCAAAATCAAATTTTGTTAGAGAAAACAAGCAGTCTGTACTGCACAGAAAGCTGTTAAGGTTAATTCATTGGTGACGTGTTGTTTGACCCTTACTTCTGGGACCTTTTTCCCCTGTTCTTACTCATTACGTGTTGACTCTCTGAGGTGTCCCCTCTGTCTTCCTTCAAATCCAGCTCCCTGCCAAAGGCAAGGGTAACAGTCCTGTCTACAGAAGGTACTTTTGTCAGTGTGACATGAAATTATCCCTTGCAGAAACAGCAGCTTGGCTGCCAGCATCCTGTACTGACTAGCTCTGAGCTCAGTGCTGTGTTGACACAGCTACGCTGCTTCCAGCTCAGTGCCAGCTTTTTTTGGCACTCACTTTGGAGGTCTGTCTTCTGTATTGTGTGACGTGGCGGGGGGGGGGAAGTGGGCTAGTGTGGAGCTGTTATTATTTACATTTCAGTGTGTAAAGAAGCAGGACTAAGCAAACTCAAAACATTTAAGATGCCTCTGGAGACTTAAGATAGTGTCCTGATATTCTGAAGTTATTTAAAACGTACCTGTTTCTAGAGAAAAACCCTGGTTCATGAGGGTAAAACTTTGCTTGTATATACATCTTTGCTTGCTTACATGTTGAAACAGGGCTGTATATCTAATTTATCTGCCACTGTTAGAAATAGGACATGAAGGAATTACCAGATCAGACAGTCCCCAATCTGATAATCTTGTGTCTTTGTTCATTAAATATATAGTAGCAAGATACTAAATTAATTGATTGCTCATAATCTTAGCTAGTGGACTCATCCTTTCTCTTGTCTGTTCCCTTAATTGAACATCTTTTGAAAAAATGCCAAAGATTTAGAATTGAAACAAAAGCCATTTTATAAAATGTTACAAAAGATGGCGGCGCGTGTATCTCACCCGTTACTAATGTACGCTTTTTTCCTCTTAGCACTAGTTCTACTGGAGGAAGCCCCGTTAGAAAGACTGAAGAAAAGCCAGATACAAAACGAACTGTCATTAAGACCATGGAGGAATATAATAATGATATAACAGCCCCTGCTGAAGATGTCATTATTATGATCCAGGTCCCTCAGTCAAAGTGGGATAAAGATGACTTTGAGTCTGAAGAGGAAGACATTAAATCTACCCAGGTGCCTGCAAATGTAGGAAAACCTGCTAGTGTTATAAAAAATGTGAGCGCTAAGCCACCAAACCCTGTAAAACACAATGAAAAAGAGACAGAGCCTTTGGAGAAAACACAGAAAGCTACAAAAGAGGTGAGTTATGAAAGCTCCCAGCATGATGCAAAAAGTTCAAAAAGTTCCGTGTCGAATGAAAAAGGAAAAACCAAAGACCGGGATCATTCTTTGTCAGACAAGGACTCTTCTGAGAAGAGAAAGAGCAGTGTTCAGCCAGAAAAAGACCACTCGGAACGTGCAACTGAGCAAGGAAATGGAAAAAATATTTCTCAATCTTCCAAAGACAGCAGATCTTCAGAGAAACATGATACTGGCCGTGGATCCACTGCTAAAGACTTTACTCCTAACCGAGACAAAAAGTCTGACCACGATGGCAACAGAGATCATTCTAGTTCCAAGCGTAGAGATGAAAAGAGTGAATTAGCAAGGAGGAAAGACTCCCCTTCTCGAAACAGAGAGTCTGCATCAGTACAGAAAAGTAAGCCGAGAGACGAACGAGCGGAGCCGTCCAAAAAGGGCGTGGGAGATGCCAAAAGGAGCAGCTACAGTCCTCCGCGTGAGCGGAAGCAGTCAGATCACAAAGCTGCTCACGATTCCAAGCGCACGTTGGAGGAACACAAGCCTCCAGATAAAAATTCAGGAAAAGAGAAAGAGAAGCACCTGCCAGAAGTAAAGAGCAATAAAGAGAAAGAGCCAGGCGGTAATAAACCACCTTTGAAACAAGAGTCACCAGATGTGAAAAATGAGAAGGAGAACGTGACTGGACAAAACGATAAAAGTGTCGTCAAGCCCAAGCCTCAGGTAAGCAGCTCCTCACGGCTCTCCTCTGATCTAACTCGAGAGACTGATGAGGCTGCGTTTGTACCAGACTACAATGAGAGTGACAGCGAGAGTAATGTATCTGCAAAAGAGGAGGAAGCTGCAGGAAAGAATCCTAAAGAGCCGAAAGAAAAGGCTGTTGATAAGGTGAAAGAGGATACGGCAGCACCTGCCACAGCTGAGCAGCCCGAGGCCAGCCGAAGTCAGAGTCAGAGCAGCCCCAGCGTCAGCCGCAGCCGCAGCCAGAGCCCCTCAGAGAGTCAGACTCGAAGCCACAGCAGCAGTGCCAGCTCAGGAGAGAGTCAAGACAGCAAGAAAAAGAAAAAGAAAAAAGAGAAGAAGAAGCACAAGAAGCATAAGAAACACAAGAAGCATAAGAAACACATTGGAAACGAAACGGAATTGGAAAAGAGCCAAAAACACAAACACAAGAAGAAAAAATCGAAGAAGAGCAAAGATAAAGAGAAAGATGACCAAAAAGTGAAATCTGTCACTACATAGAACGACAGATAATAAAAAATGACTTAATTCCTAAGTCATCTGTATTAAATTTTGTTAAAATGTAAACGAATTCAAGCGTTGTAAATAATGACATGAAAGACCCTGTGCTGCACTTAAAATATTGCTGCTTGATTATTTGATTTTTACATCAGAGCTTTATAAAAGTGAACATTTTGTACAGAATTGTGAGTTGTGACCATGTAACATGAAAGGTTTTGCTGGGGCATCTTATTTTTAACCACCGTTAATTAGTTTGGGTGGAGTTTACTGTACTGTGAAAATTTTCACATTTGAATTTTTTTTTAATTGCCTGGCAGAAGAAGCTGGTATCAGTTATAAAATATCAGCAGAATGATTTGCAGAATACATTACAGCCCTGTTATGTCACTTTTTGATTACAATAAAAAGTTTTCAGTAAACTATCCCATGTGATGAGATTTCCACTGATAGCTGAACATCAGCAGAGAAGAGTCCAGTGACAGGAAAAAGCTGCCCATAAACGCTTGCTGGTGGCTGATAGACAAAAAGTAACATCAGTGGGTTGAATTTGGAAAAGACTGGTAGGACTTGAGATCCTTTGAACTTGGTGCAGTGTGGGGAGGTACTGCCAAGAGGCCCTTTTTTCATGTGCCAAGTAGGCTTGTTTTTATATTGTCAAAGGTAGTAGATGGCCCCAAAAATACAGCCACTGTTAACAGCTGGTGCTGGCTGTTTTAAAACAAGGTTACGTTGCAGGCTGTCGCATCGCAGCGTTGTTCCAGTGTGTTTAGAAAGCTGCTGTCACTTGCCGGCAAACATTTACACGTACACTTTAAGATGCCCTGTAATCTGTATTTTCTCTCAACAGTGCCGATCACCAAGATGTTTGTGTTTTTTAGATAGAAGCTGATACAGAACTAACCCTTCCATGAAACGTGGGGTTCAGCAGATGAGTCTGGCAGAAGAAGAAAGCCCACTAGAAAGGCGGCCTTCTGCTTGGAACAGTGACAGGAAAGCTAGAAAAATGTAAATTTAATTAGCTTGCTAATTTTAAGACATGTAATTTAAAAAAAAAAAAAAAAAAAAAAGTGGCCGTGGTGGATGTTGCTCGACTGTCAGGGTGGTAAGAAATACTCCTCGTTGTGTGTTAAGGGCCTGACCAGTGAATGCAGCGGTGCAGGCCCGCGGTGCCTGGCCAAGGGCTTTGCCCCCAAGAGTTCTGTTTGCAAGTGCTATCAATTAAAGCAGCATTTCAGGGCTTCCTGCTTGCGGAGACTATTTTGTTCAAAAAGTGTCCCTGTTTATAGGTGCTGTTACGGGGGTATTGAGCAGTACGGAAATAGTGAAATAATAATCGATCTTGCTTTTCAGCGGGGGTGACGATCGTATCTTAACTAGTGGGTTAGACTGAGCACCCTGCACTGCCGATGGTTGAGAGGAGAACAAACCGGAGTTAGCACTGGCTTTCACTTCCAGGAGTTCGTGCCTTGTCACGTCAAAGCGTTCTTGGTGGATGGCGGTGTTTTCTGCACAAAGTGAAGCAGGCTTTCCAGTTAAGCCACTCACATTTTTACTTCCTAGAATCAAAGGGCACGTGTCGGGAGTGGTGGTTAAACGCGCTCACCCGGCGTTTCTGCTGTGTGGTCGGGGGAAGCTGGTCGCGCCGGACCCCGGGGCTCTCCCTTCGCCCGGGCTGTGCCTGTTGCGATGAGGCCGTGCAAAACCAGAGATTTATTTTGCACCGTTCTCTGTGAGCTTCGGCCTAATGAAATACAGAAAACGTAGCACTTGGCGAAACGGGATTCTCGCTTCAGTTGGAATGTGTAAGTATGCTTTATTATCAGGGGTCAGAATATTTATAGACATGCGTGAAAGTGCAAATTTGGAAGTTTCTTTATGGAATAGCTCTATAAAAACAGGCAAAATGTATATTTTTATATAACCTTGTGCTGAAAAATCTGTAGTTGATGCCTGTCTTAATGCTCAGTTAAACCCCCCTGTCTCGAGCACTATAGCAGCGTTACTGGTGATTTTTCAGTCTCCTGTGAGCGTAGTTTACTCTGCATGTGGACTTTATGATTATTTTTTTCCAAGTTTTCTGAGCTGAAGACACCCGCGCAGGCCTGAATTAGGTGTGATTTTTACTTAGTCACGTTTAGAAGTTGTGTGAATTTCTGCAGCTTTGCAGGGCAAAGCACGTCCCAAGTGTTGTTGGGACATAAGAAACAGATGTTGTCTCGGTGACTAAGTTTTGTATGTTACTTCTGGAACAAGCCTGGGTGTCCGCTGAAGGTGAGCGTGGTCGGTGCTGCGGAAGTGGCCCCCGGTGCCCGGGTCCCTGCGGGAACCAGTGTCCCTCCTCGCCCGCCCATGGCTGAGGGTGCCTGGCCGGTTGGAGCGTGTGAGAGGCGGCAGCTCTTAAGCTGGAAAAGCTTCGGGCAGGAAAGGCGGCGGTTTGAAAATCTGAGGGGAAATGACCGAACAGAAAACTGCCCCAGAGTGGGCAACAGGCGTGTAGGTTGTCATCTGCACCTCGGAAATAAAGGAGTGTGTGAGAAAGAGGAGGGCATGAGGTGCAGGGTAATGTCATGCAGGGGTAGAGGCAACATTAACAAACCCAGGACACAAGATGAATTTTAGTTAGAACCACTGGAAATTGTTTTGTGTTTTAAAAGTAAAGGCCAGGAAGGAAAAGCTTATATCCATTGTTTAATGAGAGGAAGTAGGGGTTGAAACAGCCGCGGCAGAGACGCTTTTGCTTAGTCTTCACCAGACAAGGTTGATAGTAACCAGCTTCAGGGAAATTTAGTAAAATACCACGATCATGGGCTGAAGAAAAGAGCATGTTACCGTTCAGATAAAACTTCTGCTTGGATGGCAAGGGCACGAGCCGAAGCGCTGCCTGGAAACTGAGGGGTGGTGTTACATCTCGGACGGCTGAAGAGCAAACCTTGTACTGACCCTCAAAGGGGAAAAGAATTGGAATGCATTTACCTATTTGTTATGATATCAATCTGAATTTGGCTGGATATTTTATACCTGTATATAGTGATGGTGCCTGCAGTTTATCCGATGCCTCATAGCAGTTGGGCTTGCTCAGGCTGTTGGGGCTCTGGAGCTCGTGCCCCCAGCCTGGAGCCTGGCGGCCCCTCGCCGTGCCGCGGGGCTGGGGCAGATCCTGGCGCGGAGGTGCTGAGCCCCAGGCGCGGGACGCGGAGGCTGCGGGTGGCCGAGGGCTGGTGGCGGCCGCGGAGCCTCCTGCGCCGAGCAGCGGGGAGCTCAGCCCAGCGCGGGGAGGGTTTCTGTGAGCCGAGGTGGTGATGGCTTCTGCCAGCTGCTGCTTCTGATTCAAACTGGGTTTGTAGGTGGGACTGGGAAAGGGGGCGGCGGTAGGTTGTGTTGTGCTGTCGTATGGGAGATGGCAGAAGAAGGAAACAGTGGGTTGGGGGAGATGCTGTAGGAAGGATGAGGGCGATGGAGGCAAATGCGCCAGGCGTCTGATCTGCCCCAGAACAAGGAATAAAACAGGTAATTGGAGTCTGTGACTGACAGTATCTCTGAAAAAGAAGCGGTAACGTGCAAAAGCCTCCATCGCCGCGGTGAGCGGGAGGCCCTACGGTACCTGCGCTGCGGTTTGGGTACCCGAAGGACCAGAGGAAGGTTGTTCTCTTCGGGTCTCAGAGTCCTGTGAGCTGCGAAGGTTGACCCTGACATTGAGGACGGGTTACAGCGAGGGTCTGAGCCTGCGAAATCTCGGTGTTTGCTCTGGGTGAGAGGCGTGGGGCTGTCAGGGGTTGATGCACCTCGCGATCCCCTGGGGTATGTCACCCCCCAGGGAGGCCACACTAGTTAAAGGCACTGTTGTGTATTCCTTAGCATCTTTTAGGCTTTCTTAAGTAGCAAAAGCAGCGTCTACCCATCCTGTCTGTGTGACGTTCCACCCTGGAGGGGTTAGACGCAGCTTAACCCCGCTCATCATCTTTGGCCGAATAGCAGGTTTTGTGGAAGGAGGGAAAATGGAGATTAATTTCTGTGGGCAGCCTGGTATCTGCCAAGACTGTAGTGTTTGTTACTGAAGTTCTCACTGAACCTGAAGGCCAGGCAGAAAGCGCAGCTTTTGAGGAGATGGTTGCCAAGTTGTTTCTTGTATTCTTGCCTAGCAAGCTGAGGGGCTCGGTTTTTAGAGGCTGGGTTTTACATTGGAATGGGATCTGCTGAGATCTGATTTTTGCATCGTTGCCCTGGAACTGGGTTGCCTAGGAAGAATTTTAATATAAAATGATGCTATTGTGAGCTTAGCTGTCCACTCAGCAGGGGTCCTGCACACATATAGCAGCCGTCAAGCCATTCTATCTGCAAACCTGGCTGGGACAGGACGTGGGGCTGGCTATGGGGCAGCTCCAGGGCATGACGGTTCAGGAGCAGTTTGGTCAGGGAGCGGGGCCAGCTCTGGGCAGCGATCGCACCCTGGAGTGGCTGGTGAGGAGGGGACCTGGCAGGGGAGGTCACCTCGTGGTGGGCAGCAGCCTGTCGCAGGGGGAGGCAGCTGCTGCCCCCCAGGTTCAGTTAACGGGTCAGGAAGAGAAAGCAAAGGCAGCCCAAGGTTGAGGGAAGCAACACCTCTGAATGAGACTAATTAAAAGGAAGAGCTAATCAAGGCCTGGAGCTTTCTGGAGTCCCGCTGGGCTGGGGGATGCTGGGGGAGCTGGTGGGGGAGTGCACCTTTCGGGAGAAGGAGGCTCCCTAATTAAAAAGGGAGAGCAGCGCTCGGCGGTGGGGGCTGGTGGCCAGTGTCGGGGCTCTGCCGGTTTTGGGGGCATTGCTGTCGCCAAGCTGCTCTGCTGCCTGATGGCAGCGAGGGTCCCGCTGCGGCAGGGGAGTGGAGCTGGACTCCTGCCTGGGGTTGATGAATAATTAACTCATTCAAGAAACGGGCAGCAAAGCTCGTGACCGGTTGGAGGACACATTCGCTGGCTCTCCAGCTCTGAGATGATTAATCCGGGGCTTGCACAGGGGAGCTGGGCTCTAGCTGGGGGTGGCTGGGGGATGCCAGGGCCTCTGGGGGGGTCTGGCTGGGCTGGCATATGGAGAAGGGTGGTCCTGGGGCAAAGCTCTTGTCCCAGACCCATGGGGAGGCCTGGCGGGGATATGGCAGCCCTGACCCTCCCACCCCAGCTTGTTTCTGGGGCCCCACCACCCCTGGGGATGAGGCTGGGGTGCAAAAGCCACAGGGCCACCACGTCACGTTGCTCCACTCCTGGTTATGGCCCGTGGTCTAAGAGGTGACCCACCCAGGCACAGTCCCCTTTTCTGGCTGGGGAAGCAGCCCCCCACCCATGGCCAGTGGGGAGCTGGGGGGGTCTCTCTGCTTCCTCCGCACGTTCGGGTGCTCCCCCCAGCCCCGAGTGCCTCCGCTCCCGGCGCAGGTGACTCCTACCTAACGAAAACCAACTTGTGATCGCGCGATGTGACGGGTTTTGCAAGCGGAAGGTGGTTTTGCCGGCGCAAACGCTGATCTCGCCCTCCAGCCACACGCAGCCGCCTCCCAGCCTGCCAGGCAGCCGCTCTGCCCACACGCACAAACACATTATTCTGCTGAAATTACCTGCGACTGGTCTCTGGAGCTGGGAAAATTCACTGGAAGAAGTTAGTGATTCTGAACCGAAGTTAAAAATTGCAAACAGTTAGTTCTGTGTTTGGGAAATTCTAGGAGGTTTTCCATTTGCTGTTTAATTTCTAAGTGTAGCCCCTTTTACGGCCGTGTAATTGCATTGTGCGAGCGATTAATGGGTTTGCAGAATTCCTCTGTGGAGGTAACAACAGAAATCTCTGCAGCTTTGTGAGCGCTGCTCTAATCTGCCTGGGCAGAGTCAGCCCCTGAAATGCTGATGCCTATAGAGTGAGTGTGTAAGATCCTTATTTTCTTGTAAATCTTGCTTTGCAAATGGTGGAGTTAGGATTTGTGTTGCAATTTACATTTCAATTGGAATCTAAGCCAGTACTTTAAATTGTTTTTACGGACCTGGGCAAAATATTGCTGAGCTAGGTTTTAATATTTTTTTTGTAATACAATTTTCAGCAACAATATTGATTAAATCTTTTGTGATAATGTCAGAGAATCAAATACACGAAAAACAGGAAAAACAGCTCAGACTTTCCCATTCCCGCACTGCCCTGAGAGGGGCAGGTATTGAATGCGTGTCAGCCTGGAACTCAGAAAGGACGTGGTCTTTGCTTCCAATTATGACTGTGACATCTCGTTTTCTATTTCACGTATCTGTTTCTATTGTCGAGACCATCCTCCCCCACACCCCCCATCCGTGTGCTCAAATTGTTTGTAAATATAATCTGATAGGAAATGTTTTATGAAGATAATGCCTCTTCCTTATCTCTGTTTATTTTCTACTGCAGCTGTGGTCCCTGCAGATGGGCTCTACAATGTGTTCTTACACCTGAAACATGCATTTACCTTTATCTGCTCCTCTCTAGCTGAAAAATACATTACACGTGAGGGCAGAATAGAATAATCTTAGAATAGTTTGGGTTGGAACAGATCTTTAAAGGCCATGTGGTCCAACTTCCCTGCGATAAGCTGGGACATCTTCCACGAGATCAGGTCCCTCAAAGCCACGTCCAACCTGGCCTTGAATGTTTTCATGGGGGGCTGTGCCAACACCATGACATCTGTAGCTCTTCCCTTGTCCACTGCTGTGGTCACTCCATCCTGGACGGCCACCAGGTTGCTCAGGAGGACTTGCCCTTGGTGAAGCCATGCTGGCTGTCCTGCATCACCTCCCTGTGCTCCGTGTGCCCTGGCACAGCTTCCAGCAGGATCTGATCCACGACCTCCCCAGCACAGAGGGGAGGCTGACTGGTCGGCTGTCCCCAGGGTCCCCCTTTCTGCCCTTTTTAAAACTGGGTGCAGTGTTTCCCTTTTTCCAGTCACCGGGGACTTCACCTGACTGCCACGACTTTTCAGATACCACGGAGAGTGGCTTGGCAATTCCCTCAGGACTCTGGGATGCATCTCGTCAGGTCCAGTAGACGTGTGTGTTCGGGTTCCTCAGGGGGTCCCGAACCTGATCTTCTCTTACAGAGGGAGGGACTTTGCTCCCCCAGTCCCCGCCTTGCGGCCCATCCACTCGGGAGGGGTGAGAAGAGAGGCTGCCAGTGAAGACTGAGGCAAAAAAGTTGTTGAGTACCTCAGCCTTCTCCTCGTCCGCTGTCACCACTTTGCCAGTCTCGCTCGTCGGGGTTACGCTTTCTTTGCCCTCCCTTTCCCGGCTGACGTACCTGTGGAA
This sequence comes from Strix uralensis, assembly GCF_047716275.1. Classification (NCBI taxonomy): domain Eukaryota; kingdom Metazoa; phylum Chordata; class Aves; order Strigiformes; family Strigidae; genus Strix; species Strix uralensis. Next base: position 20,296,487 of record NC_133987.1, read on the forward strand.
GCCCTTTTATTATTCGTTGTGTCCCTTGCCAAGTTCAGCTCCAGCTGCGCCTTGGCCTTCCTGATCCCACCCCTACACAACCGGGCAGGGTCCCTCTACCCATCCCAGGATTCCTGTCCCTGCTCCCACTGCCTCTGCCTTTCTTCTCGCCCTTTCCTTTGACCAGCAGGTCCCAACCCAGCCATGCAGGTCTCTTGCTTCCTTTCCTGATTCCTTACACCTGGGGATGGAGAGCTCCTGCGCTCTAGGGAAAGCGTCCTCAAGGCTCTGCCAGCTCCGTTCTGCTCCCTTCTCCCCGAGGGCAGTTTCCCTGTTGACTGACTCCCTGAAGAGTTTTGCTCTTTGGCACTTTGCTTTCCTAGAATTCAGGGTCCTGACTTCACAGTCCTGAGGGATATGGGTTGAGTGAAGAGTGAAGTCAGTTGTGTTGGTGACCAGCAGGTCCGGTACCGCATCCCTCTGGGAGGGCCAATGTCACCTGGCTTAAGAAGTTCTGCTCAGCACAGGCCGGGAGTCTCCTGGGTTGCCAAGAGCTCGCCCTGCGGCTTGTCCAGCGGGTGTTGGGGTGGTAAGAATTCATCAATATTCATCAATAGGCCCCCCTCGATCCGGCTGCCTGTAGTAGACACCAACACTAACACAGCAGTCGCTGTCTCTTCCAAAATACATTTTAATGTTTTAAATGTGTGCAGATGGATTTCTCTCTCTCTCTGGATGCCAAACAGGGGAAGCTGTGGGCTCCTTGTTATCTGTCACTTAGTTTTTGACACTGCTCGTATTGAACACATTAATTACAGTTATTTAAAGCACTGGGAGGTTTCTGCTTTAAACATTCCAACCTCTGTGCTTTTTGCTGAACTAAAGCTGTTCGTGAGGTTCTGTCGGCGTCTGTCGAGCGCTCTGCCCGCAGCTGTACCCGTCCCTGCGCAGCGTCGGGGCCGTGGCGAGCCCACACGCTGGTGTTTTCTTAAAGACAGCAGGTAGAGTAGTTTGCTTGGGTGTAATGTCTTTCATTTAGCCTCCCTAATGTATAATCTTGGAGTCAATTTCAATTAAAAGTGAAATGTTTTGATGATTCCCAGCCTTATTTTAATTCCCCTCTGTGTAGAATACGGTGTAAATTGATAAAGCATAAAATTAGGCACTGCAAACCTGCGCAGGCACTTCCCGCTGCCCTGTCCAGGGGGGCACCAGCTTAGAAAATAACGGGCTCGCTCTTGTCCATAATCTACTTTGTTGGGCTTGGTTTTTTGCTAAATATTTGGTGGCTCTGCAAGCATTTACCTGCAGACGCCGGCAGTGCTCAATCCTGTTGTATGTTGGCTCTTCTCTTGCACAAAACCAAACCAGCAAACAAGCCAAAGGCCTCAACCTGGCCGGCCGCTGCGGCTGGACACCAGCACCCCCCTCCCGCCGCCTGGGTCCGGAGGGGCCAGCCAGAGCGCGGGGGGGTGGAGGTGCCGAGCCCCCTCCCACGGGTCTTCGGCTTGGCCTGTTCATCTTGGGGAGATCCCCCAGCGCTGCTCTGGGGCATCTTTGCTTCCTATCAGCGCGGTGTTTCTTTGCAGGAAACGTATTTTCCCGTTTACATCTTCTTTTTACCCAGATGCTGTGTGCCGACGCCTTCGGCCCGCCCCACTGGCGAGCGTCTCCCCGCCCGGCGCTGCGAGGGCGCAGGGTGCCGGTGCCTCCGCTCGCTCTGCACGTGCCAGCACCCAGGTAAGAGCTCGTGGGCTCGGGGCGCTGACTCGGGGCCGGTGTTTCTCACGGGGGCTCACGTGGCTTCTTTCCTCCCCGGGCAACACGTGAGTTGGCAGCGCCAGGCACGGGGCGGGTGTGCAGGTGCTGGGTGAACCGCGACGCCCTCGTGGACAGTCCCGGCTCCGCGGTGCGTAGGGGATGGTGGCGCCTTTCCAGACCCACCACGGCTGTATTCGTCCATGCAACAACAAAGTAACGCCCCGTTGGGTCGTGCCAGGCTTGTCTGGGCAGGGGACACAGCGAGAGGGTTTTGGAGGAGGATGATGGTGATGAGGAGGAAGGTGCTGCGTGGAGGATGGGGCTTTGGAGCTTTGGCTGCATTTGCTGAACCGCGGGGGATGCCCGGTGCCGGTGCTGCCCCGGCTCGGCGGGGCTAACGTCACCGCGGGCACGAGGGGCCGAACGCGCTCGCTGCCGAGCCCGTGACCCGGTTTCCCTCCTCACACAGCGAGGGCTTCGCTCACAAATTCAAAGCCCCGATCCAGCGCTGCTCCCGTGCCGGGCTGCCGGCAGAGCCCGCCCCAGCGGGTCCCTCCACACGGCCTCTCCTCCTCCTCCTCCTCGAGTGGAAATGCCTCCGCGAGGTCCGCCAACGCCCGCTCCTTCAAGAGGTAAACGAGTGTGGAATAATTAGCAACGATGATGCATTCGGTGGTGAAATTCCTCGGCTTTCATTTGTGTCGGCTCCGCTGTCGCACACCGCGGCCGGGCCGGGCTGGTGGGGGGAGGCAGGATGGGGTGGCTCTGGCCGGGCACCCCCCGCCCCATCACCCCTCCACGGGGCCGGGGCAGGATGAGGCGTTTGCGGGCATTTTTTCCATCCACATTTCATGTGTCTGTGTGTGTGTGTGTGTGCGCACGCCTGGGCTTTTGTCGCCCTTTTGTGAGCGAAATGGTTGTTTGGTAGCAACGAGTGAGGGCTCCTTGCCAAGTCTGCCTAATTAAGATTAAGCATATGCAGATTCGCCTTGTTTTCAGCTAATGACAGCTGCAAACAATTATTTGTCATGCTCGCTGACTGTTGATTGGTAAAGGCGAGGCCAGGCGAGGACTGAACGCGATCTGCCTTTGCACGCCGGTGCTGCCGGCCGCGGCCGCGAGTGGCATCTGCCGTCCCGGGGCCCAGCCCGTGCCCTCGGTGGTCACCGGCTGCGCGGGTCAGCCCAGCCCCGGGGCTGCGGGTGCTGCCGGGGCCCAGCCCGTGTCCTCGGTGGCCCGCCCAGCCCCAGGGCTGCGGGGCGGCCGGCTCTGGTGTCGCTGGGTTGGGGTCTGCTGGAGGTGGGAGTTCTTTTTGTTTTCAGCGTTGCCATCAGCATAGACACGTTGTGATGTTTTCACAGGAAAATAAATAAAGATGTCTGCAAACGCATCTGACGTCTGCAGTTTCCAAGCCAGCAGCCTTCATCAATTTTCTGCAAGCTGAGAACCAAAGCAGAGACTAAATGAGGCGGGAGGCTTTCTGCCCGCAGCCCTGCTCTGAGTACAGCTCAGGAAGAACCTTGGCATCTCTCCAAAATGCCTGGGCTTTTAAAGGATATTCTCAAAAAGAGCTTGATTTAAATATATTATTATTATTACTATTATTATGCTGGTTAAAGGAGAGAGCCTTTTTGACAAAAGGATGCGTGAGCAAATGAAATACTTGGTGTCGCAGATGAAAACACTCTGCATTGTTTTAAGGACGACATGGAAATGAGGACATGGTGAAAAAATAGTCACCACAGAGATATAATTCTGTGCCGTTTGACACACATCCTGCTGGGTGGCATGTGCCTGGGGGACGCGCAGGCTCTCGCAGCGTCCCCTGCCCTGGTCAGCAGCCCGAGCCTGGTGGGGGTGGGCGCACACAGGTCCGTCTGCAGACGCTTACAGGATTCCTCCCCGGGTGTTTCGGCTGATTCCTGTAAATCTCCCCCCGCTGTTCCCAATCCCGGGTACGGGGCAGGGCTGGGGACCCCCCCAGGGCTCCTGCTGTGCCCCACAGATGTGGGGGAGCCTGAAAGCTGGGTGCCGGGGGGGGCTGCACCCCCAGAGCTGCTCATCTGCCAGTTACGTCCAGGCTGTCCATGTGAGAGGTTGTGTCCTTGACCCTGAGGGCCAGGAGCAAACGGCGCTTGGAAGCCGAGACGGGCCGATACGCAGCAGCCCCGAGGCGGGGAGGAGGCAGCAGCACCCCCGTCGCCCCCCGCCTGCAGCCCCGACCCTCCAGCCACCCTCATCCCTGCACCCCGTGCCCAGCCCCGGTGCTTGGCAGCCGCTGGCCACCTCCCTGGCACACAGAGCCCTCCAGCTCCGAGACGAGCTGTGCTCCTCCCGCAAGGAGCCCAGTCAAACGCTCAGACGCTTCAGAGAATATTTTGGAGCGTTCCTGATTTTAATTGGGTTTACTTAATTATTATTTACTTTGACTGAAGAAACTGTTGTATTTAAATAACAGTGCTTTTGCCAAAACGCTGTCACGGAGAAGCTGCTTTCCCTTTAGGAGCCCTCAAACATGGGCTTCCTTCCAAGCCCCTCGGCTTGGCGACGCACGGAGCGTCGTCGCTGCTGCTCCTGCTCCCTCCCCGGCGGGCAGCGCGGCTCCGGGCTAAGGGACGGCTCTCCCGGCCGCGCGCCGGGCAGCGGAGAGGGCGAAATGGGAGCTTTGTGCTGTTTCCAAACACACTTTTGGTGTTTCTTGCTGGAGCCCGGCAGGGCTGAAGGTCTCGGCTGTGAACGTCCCGCAGCCGGTCAGAGCCCGGCGTGCCTCCAGGAGCTGGCGAGGCGAAGGGAGAACAGATCCAAAGGGCGTCTGCAAACACGGGAAGGATAAAGGACCAAACCTGGGGGACTGGTGGGAAGAAAGGTGAACCTCAAGGGATGAAAAGCAGTCTGTAGTTATAGATAGCAACAATAACCAGCAGTTCCACTGAATTGTAAAACAGACACGTTCTCTTTTCAAATCATAGTGTGGGGTTGGGTTTTGTTCCTTTTTATTTTTCTTGTTTCTTCTTTTTTTTTTTTTAAATTGCAGTTAAACAGCATCCAACTTCTCCTTGGAGCTGGAAATACCAGCTCTCAACAGCTGCACCCTCCACCCACTGCTGATGCTTTGCCATCTCGCGGTTCGGGACAGAGCCAGGCAGGTGACACTCCACAGGGACCTGAGTCTGGTGTCCCGACCCCCAGCGCTGCCGCTGGGTGAGCAGAGGGTCTCCTGGGCTCTGGGATTCCTCCGCTGTGCCACGGGACGGTGCCAGGCAGACAGTGTGAAATCCTGCCTCTGCTCGATTCGGTGTCCAAACTCGTGTTGAACTAAGAGGGGCCAGGGCTATGTTTGGGGTTCTTCTTCATCAGAGGGGTCCCTTCCGTATGTCGCCTCGTGTCCCCAGGGACCGTGAGGGCCCGGGCAGCTTGGGAAGGCTGAAGGGGAGGAGCAGGTAGGAAGGTCTGGGCATCTCAGAGGACTGAGCCCAGCAGCCCTGCTTTAGGTTATTGAAACAGCCTTTCTTTCAAAAGCTCCAAAGAAAACCAGAGCCTGGGGTGAGTGCGTGTTTGCGGGGAAGCGGTGCTCCCTCCCCGGGCAGGATCGCTCTTCAGTGTGGGATACGCTGAAGCTCTGATGTATGTTTTGATGTTGTCTAATGAGCGTCTTGTACACTCCTGCTCTTGCTGCCTGGCGTAGGGGAAGGAAATCTGTAGCTATTACACCAAGGAGGAAGCAAAACCCACCCATTTGTATGTGACTATTTTCTGATTCAAGCTGCTGAATATTCAGCAAAAATCATTTGTGACCTATATTCAGCGTAATTGCTGTTATTGCAGGGTAGGTAATGGAAATGTCAGTGCAGGCACCACGGAACACGGGTCGTGTCTGCATCGCGTGGTGCAAAAGGTGGTTGGGAAGGGGAGGGAGGCAGCAACGGCGCCGCAGCCTCCGGCTGCTTTGCCAGCATCAACCTGTTCCCGAATCTCCCCTCAGGGATCTCTGCCTTCCCCAAATGCTGATGTAAAGAGTGTGCAGTTCTAAAGAAAATACGAAATGAAAAATGCAAAGTAAATCTAAGTGTAAATCCCACCGTGATGCTCGGCACGTGGAGGACCCCGGTGCCTGGGAGCAGCGGTGCCCAGGGGCTGCCTCGGCCGGGCTGCCCCAGGGATGGGGGGCTGGGGGTTCACCCCACGGTGCATTTCAGGCTGCGGGGCTGGTGCCGGGGAACCTCATCCCCCACCCCTCACGTTGCCCCTCAGACCATTTTTCCTCTATTTGCTCAGCTCAGCTGGTTTTGTGCAGGAAGAGGGCGGCCTGACTTGCTCCGTGGCCCCTCACAGCCCCCCGCAGCCCCCCAGACCCCCCGGCCTGCGGCTGTGGGGCTCGGGGGCGCAGCGGTGCCTCCCCCCAGCTCGGCAGGGTTTGGGCTTTCCCGGCATCGCGGAGACGCGCCCAGTGAGACCCGTCCCTGCCAGCATGTGGGGACGATTCTTGCACCCAGTAACGCCACCGCTCTATCATTTGGTCTCCTTATTTGGTATTTCTTTAATAATTAGTGGCAGATTTTGTACTTATGTTTGCAATTATCTAAATGCCTTTGGGACATGTTCTGCCAGATAATTGAATCTCCTTGGTATGTGACTGCAAAGATATTGTTAGTGAGCGCGGGCTGGAGCCGAGGAATGTTTTGCTGGCTTTTGGTGTCATGTTCAGACAAATTAGGCTTTTTCATTTTAAAAAACTAATGGAAACAAAGCATTTTGCTTTGCTGTCCTCAGCAAAAGCTTTGCTAGAAGCCTGTATTGGAGAGGGAAATACATTATTATCAGTAATTAACTGGATGTACATTTTAATTATTTGCAGTGGTTTTTTCCTGGGCTGCAGCAAATCCTCCCTGTGCCCAATTCACAGCTGCGGCCACTAACGAAGTGCGAGACGCCGCAGGGCCGGGGGGAGCGGCCCCGCGTTGGGAAGATGAGCGGGAGAGCCCGGTCTCCGGCCGGACAGACGGACGGACAGACGTCTGCACGCAGCCTTGCTGGCGGGGGCAGGAGAGGGGGGTCCCCGTGCTGGGGCTGCCCAGTCCCCCGGCAGTGCCGGGCACACGTCACCGTGCCCTGAGCGTGCTCTTAACGTTTCACTTTTTCTGTCTTAGCATATAACGTCGGGATTTAAAGTGGCGAGTGGGGAAAGGAAACCTCCCACCTCAAGTGCCGTTCTTGAGAGTAAGTGCAGAACTGTCTGGCTTCTAAACCCTTCTAATTTAGGGAGGTTCAGTGAAACCCCTTCAGGGTTGGTCAGAAAACGATTTTCTCCCCTTGCCAGATTTTGACCAGGTCAAAGCTGTGCTGTCACTGGCCGGTGAGCTGCCGAGACAAGGCTTTGGGGTGTTGCTGCTGCCTTTCCCCATCAGCCCCTTGGCAGGGGGGTCTGTGTGCCTGAGGTGGGGGGCAGCTGGGGGGGCTGGTGCTCCGGACCCCCACGAGACCCTCCGGTTGGCGGTGAGGAGACCCTCTGCACTCCAGTCGAGTCAGCTTGTGTTGTGTTTTGATGTAGGTAATGGAAGAATTGTCAAATCATGCCCAGGAAAATGTAACCGGGGATCTCGGGAGCAGAGAGGAACAGGTAAGAGGTGCTGCCTCCACCGAGACCCCCTGGGACTGAGGGGGAGGAAGGGTCCTGGGGCAGAGGTAGTGGGGGAGCAGCTCCCTGAGATCGGAGTCCCACTTCAGTCCCTGGGTGAAGGCTCCGGGGAGGCTCTATGCTGAGAACATCATCTGCTCCTAGGGAGGACCCTAATTCATAAACGAGAAACTGATACTAATCAATGCATAAAAACAAATGAATATGTTAAAAGGACAGGCTGGGTCTGCCTCAGCAATAACCCAGCACTGCAGACGTTAAGCCTGCTCTGAATAGTGGCTCTTCTGGAGCCTGAAGTATCTTTAGGGTTGCCAGGACTATTACTTACCTTGTATTACTGCCCCATGCTGGGTGGCCCTGCGGTGGGAGCTGTCTCCCTGCTTCGTGGGCTGCAGCTCCCTGGTAGATGTGAACAGTGAGGGAGGGTCGGCCCCAGAGGGGCTGAAGGTACCGTTTCCTGCGAAGCGTCGTCACCTGGGGTGGTTTCGTTGGGCAGGAGGGGTGCGGGGTGAGCCCGCGGCTTGGCCAGGTCCCAGGCACCCTCCAGCTGGCCAACAGGGGCTGGAGCCTGCTCATCAGAGGGGGCTTTCCTCCGGAGCGTCTCCTCCCCAAAGTGTTGGGGGGATGCAACTGTAAAAATCTCCTGAAGTTTCAGTGCCAAGCAACAAAAAGTAGAGATCTCCGTAAGGAGCCATTCTCAACACAGGGCTGCTGGCCTCACACCAGCGGCTGCTCCGGAGCCGGAACCGGGAGGGGTTTACACTCCCTAAATTAAGGAAGATTGCCCTAAATCGGGGAAGGCTGCTCTTCCTGGGTGGCAGAAAGGGAGCGGGGTGTCTGTGCAAACCTGCCCTGCCTCGCGCAGCTCCCCAGCTCCAGCTGCCGCCTGCCCTGGGAAAGGCACCGCTGATCCCTCCGTGCCGAAAGGCTTCCCTCCTCCTCCGGTTTCAGTGCTTCGCTCACTTTTCTTTTAATCTCCCGGTGGCCGGGATGCTGATGGGGACCTGTGCGCTGCAGCTGCTCGGTTCTGGCTGTGCCCGTGGTGCTCTGTGGCAGCAGCTCTGCTGGCACCGCGTGGGACATCTCCCATGCGAAGGCGAGGATGATGAGGGCGTACCTGCCCTTCAGCTGCTGCCTGAGGCTCAGGGACACCCCCATGAGTGGGGACAAACCCTCTGGGTGCCTCTTCGCTCCTGCTCTCGTCTGGGCAGGTCAGGGTGTTTGATTCCCCTGGGACAACACGACTACTGCACATACCCCTCAGGTGACCTCCCCTCCATGGTGGCCCTGTGGCCACCGCCTGTGGGGAGGGGGCTGGCCTCGTGGGACTGCCAGGAAACCCTGCAGGGCACAGCACCCGTGGGTGCTGCTGGCATGGAGGTAGCGACAGAGGCCTCTGAGCATCCACATCCTGTAGCCTCGAGGTGCGTTGGCGCTCCCTGTCCTGCCGGCCCCGCCAAGAGCCGCCCGCTGCCCCCCAGCCCGCATGTGGGAGCTGGCCTTGCCGGAGGGACGCCCGGCGCGGGGTTAACAGAGTGCCAGCCCCCCCGGCTCCCCACCCAGCCGTCCCCCCACGCACCCCCTGCATCCCGCGCTTGGCCCCAGCCACAAAGCAGTTAATAATTGTTGATTGCGGCGGCAAGCTCGGCACTCGGTGCGGCTCTCGGATGCAGCGCGATACTCGCCGCTCTCCGGGGAGCTCGTGGCATTTTGCCCAGATGGCATCGGTCTGTGTCTCAAGGACGTAACACGGCGCCTACGGCTCAGCGCAGCAGCGCTGGAGTGACAGATGAAGCCGGGGTGCTCCTTCGTCTCTGCCGAGAGGGAAGAAAAGCTCCTGAAAATGCCGGGTCTCCAGCCGGCCGCTCCCTTTCGCCTCCACGAATGAGCGGGTACGCGGCGGCCGCCCGGGTTGCTTCGCGCAGGGGCAGCGCCGGCCGAGCACGCGGGGTCCCCTCGCCCCGCGGAGGAGAGGGCACGCTCCCCTCCTTCCCCCTCCGCCCACAGAGCAGGTAGGTGACACGCCCCCACCGTCCCTGCCATGTCCCTGCCACCACCTGCCCGCTGTGCCCCTGGCATCGCCCCGGCCCACGTTCACCCTGGAGGGGGTCTCAGGCCAGGGCGAAGGTGTGGGCTGCGCAGGAGCCCGTGGGTCTGGTTTTGGTTATGTCTGCCACGTCCTGGGCGTCCCAGTAGCAGCACGGGGACAGGAGCTGCAAACCTGCACCGGCGCAGGAGCCCCCTCACCACCCGCAGCCCGTGCACGGAGGGAGGCTGTGAGCAGCACCCCGGGGACTCCACTCTGGCTCCCCCCATACCGCCTCACCCTCACACTGATGGCACCAGAGTTGTTAAATCCTGGTCTCCTGGGCCTTCGAGCACCAAGGAGAGAGATACTCAGGTGTGATCTCAGCGGGTGGCAGCCGGAGGGACCGCTGGGTGTTTTGGGAATGATCTGAGAAGCGCTTTGCTGGGCACAGGGGGTTTCATGGTGGGAAGGGAGGGAGGGGGTGCAGCTCCTTCCAACCCCGAAGCCGCGCCAGCGGCATGGCCTTGAGACTGGCTGTGTCCTTCCTCAGCTGGTTTTTCTCCGTGCATTGGCTGCTGGAGCCAGGGGGGAGAAGAGGATGTGGGGACGGGAGCTGCCTGACCCCGAGCAGGAATGCACAGGAGGGAGCTGCTCCTGGTGGGAGCCATGGCCACGGGTCACCAAGCAGTGGCAAACGTGTCTCAGGGAGCGACCCACCATCAGATGATGGGCCCAACTGGCACTGCGGAGCTGGCCCACGGGCACCCAGAGCTGCAAGTTGCCTGATCCCAGTGGTTTTCCACCCCTTTTGGGTGACCAGAGTGGGACGGTGCTGGTATTGACCCCCTCCCCGTCAGCTGAGCCACCTCCGCTCACACCAGCCCAGAGCCCTCGTGATGCTCTGGAACCACTGCCAGCCCCGATTACTGCAGTGGCACACGCCAAATCACCCAACAGAACCGGGCACACCGTGCTGATGGAGGTGAGACACCGGCCCCCTCGTGCCCCTGGCACGGCCGCCGGCGCTCTGCCCACACCCCGTGCTGGGAGCGGGAGCCGCAGCCGCCCGGCAGCCCTGCGCCGGAGCCGCTGTTTCCCTGCTCTGCACCCAGCCGATTCAATACAAAAGGAAAATTGGGTTTGTTTTTCTCCTTTTTTCCCTTTTCCTCCGGCGTGTGGCCAGCCGAGTGTTCCCTCGCCGTGGTTCGTTAGAGCCCGGCACAGCCGCAGACACCGCTTTCCAGCGGCTGCCGTGTGCCGCGAATGCCAATGAAGCTGCCGGCACGCCGCACGCAGCAAACTGCAGAGCGTGTTTGTCCTGAATGCGGAATAATTAATGGTTTGGGGGAATCAAGTGAATTATGCTGGAGCGGTTGCCCAATTAGTTAAACTAATTGTGAAGTAAGGAGGGCTACTGGGGACCCGGCGTCCCGGGCACCCTGCGGCAGCTGCGCCGTCCCCGTTGGCACACAGACCCAGCCCTGCTGCAGGGATGGGGCCGTACCCGGCACCTCGCTGCAGAGCCCAGGTTTCCATTTTTGCTGTACTGCTCGATTTTCATAGGGAAAATGTTCATGTTTATTGATCTGATTTGTATGTCTACATGCACGCACAACCAGATTTTTAATTTCAGCCGTCGACGCCCAGCGGGGCGGTGGCTGGTTTGTAACCTGGTTTCCTTTTTCCGAAGATCGCGTCCCCCGTTGCCAGGTCCGGCCCCCGCGGTCGCGGTCCCTGTGTCCTGCCCCTCCGTGCTGGGGACGCCGCCGCTGGCGCTGTCCTTGCCGATAGCACGACCGGGTCCTGCAGGCGTCAAGGGGGGGTCATGTCCCGGTGGGGGGGAGAGATGTGTGTCTGTGGGATTGCAGAAAGGTACGTGACCTGCTTAAAATTAGGAAAATTTTAAATAATGCAGAATTCTGCACTTAATATGGCAGGAACAAGCCTTCTGAAGCTTCCTACTGCTAATTCTGGCTGGGAAAAAAAAATACATATATATATGTATTTTTATATATGCACGTATATATCTATATATTAGGGTTTCTACAGGGGGGGAAGGAGGGGGGGAGCGCCCTGCGTGCCGCGGCGCCGCGGGCTGCGGGACCAGCCCCGGGCTTTGTCCGGGCGACGCGGTGGGGACGGGTGGGTGCTCATTGAGTTATGCTTCCCCCCGTATTCGCCGTGACAGATTACAGCTTGATAGAGCCGCAAACACCGAATAGCAACAGAGGCGTCAATTTAGTTATTAACAAAGGATGGTATTCAAATGGCGCTGGCACGGCTCCAAGGCGCAGGAGCTTATGAGGAGCGCGGAGGGTGTATTAAATATTCATCGAAATCTTGGCATTTCGTTCCCATCTCTTGCTCTCCCGCCCCCTCCCCCTGAAATTATTTGGTTCTAAAGGTTAGAAGCCTACTTCAGAAATTAATTATTTCATTAACCCGTTATAAATTAGATTTTTACAACTAAGTTTTTTAGGGTCGCCGCAAAATGGGTCGTAGTGGCACTTCATCAGGTTTGCTTGTCACGTGAGCCCTGACCCCGGGCACGTGACGGTGCCGACCGATGCTCACGGCAGCATGTGACCCTAAATGCTACGTGAGCTCAAAAAAAAAAAAAAAAAAAAAAAAATTTAAATACAAAAATATAAGCAGGTCTGTCTCCTGCCTTCACCTGCCCTGTTGTAGTTGAGCCATACCTGCCGCCCGGAGACCGGCGGGCGCAGGCAGCTCCGTGCCGCCGCCGTGCTGCAAGACCCTGCCCTCCAGTTTGGCACCACGGCTCCCCATTTGGTAAGTTAACAGATACTTCCAGCAATTAATTGGCGCGGCTCTGCCGGCGCTGCTCATTAGCATGCAGGGCGCGAGCGGGCGCTCCGCCGCGTGCAGCCTCGCGCTGCCGCCGCCACGGGAGCCGCTCGCCGGCCCCGACGGGCCACGGGGCCACCCTCCGTGGGGGGCTCGGGGTGGGGGGATCAGCCGTCGAGGCTCGCGGGGGCTCGCTGGTGCGCGGCGGCGTCTCCGTCCTCCCGGGCGAACAGGGCGACGCTCCACAAAGGGCTCCTCGTGGGCGGGGGTCAGGGCGCCCCACAGCCGATGGCTTTTACTGCGTCCATGCTGGGATTTAAAAAAAATGACGTGTCCCAAGCGGGGTTGGTTTGGGGGGGGGGCTGCTTCCCTTCCGCGGTCGGTGCTGGCAGCGCTGGAGATCCGCACCCGCCGCCGCTGCTGGTCCCGAGCTGGCGGCTCTCAGACAATGCAGGTTTTATTTCGGCGCTCGGCCGGTGCCTCGGTGCTCCCCGGCGACGTCCCCGCCGAGGGTGGGGGCCGCTCGCTCTCCCCCCGCCAGCCGCCGTGCGGGAACGGGGCCTGAATCCGTAATGGCGGGGGGAGCCGGGTGCGGGTCGGCGGGCGATGGCGATGGCGGCGTCATTAGGATGCAGGTCCATGGCCATCTCCCTGGAGACGATGGGAAAGGAGGGCTGGGTGCGGCGGGGTCTGCTGCGGCGGGCAGCCGTGCTGGGAAGAGGGCAGCTGCGAGCAGGCGCTGAAGGGCGCGGATGAATTACTGCCCCTGTTGAGGCACAAGCCTTTGTTCCCCGCGCATTGTCAGCAGAGAAACGGGAGAGGAAAGTAAAATGGCTGAGGCGCAGCCCGCCGTGCGGGGCAGACAATGGGCCGAGCCCGGCTCGCAGAGCGGACCGCGCCGCTGCAGCCGATGCGGTTTTAAGCATCGGTAACAATTATTTTTTTTTTTCCTTGTCCTTGAACTAATTATCCAGAAAAGCTCTTTTGAGCTGACACCGAATTGCCGTTCTGGTGTGGCATTGTAACTGTAGTGATCCCATATTTAATACTCGGGGCATTCCCGGGCAATCATTAGCCCCTTTGTGCCGCTGAAGGAAGCCATATGTTTCAGAGACATCTTTAAAGATGCTTGCAGAAACAACAAAAAAAGGGATTTCTGTGCGTTGCTGAATGCGGCTGCCAATCATCCGGCATCCCGCGCCGGCTCCCTTGTGCTCGCCTGGAATGCGAGGCGGCGACGGCGGCTTCGGTAAATACGGGCTCGTGTTTGTAGTCGGGATTTGCCGTCTGGGGGAATGAGCTATGCAAGCTTTTAATTGGCACGAATGTCCGCCCTGCCCCTTTCTCACATTTGCCGGCTCTCCCAAGTCTAACTCTTTTTTAATTCAGTCGGAGGGAAGCGGCTTGCACGGCATCGCTGCTTGAGAATAATTTTTCTCTGTTGCTCGTACAGATTTTTTTTGACTTGCAGCCAGCTGTCCCCGTGAACAAGCACTTAAACAAACAAACAAGTGACCCGGGCCCTGCCGTGCCGCGCCGTCCCCCAGCTCATTTCTTCAGCTCTCCCCGTAGCAGTTTGCTCACACCCTGTATTTTTATTCCGTTTAATTGGCTCTGTAATAATTTTCATGGCAAGCAATTCTGCTCCCATCAAAACCTGCTCATGTGAATGTTCCCCTGTGGTACAAAGCAGATAAGTAATGAGGAAAATTGATCCCCGTCAGCTGCACGGCCCCGGCGCGGCGTGTGCGGGGGGCTGGCTGTGCCCGCGCGGTGCCGACACCCGCCACCGAGACCGATGTTTTCGGGGCAATAACCCAGGTTGTGCTTGCTGTGAGCACCATGAGGCTGCTGCCACCAGCCCCACGGAGGGAGAGGACGCGTGAAGTCGTGTTCAGCTGGTTTTCCATCTACAAGGGCTTTTTGAGTGCCGGGGAGTGGGGGTTCCAGCTCGGGCAGCAGCGAGTGCCAGGGCTGGGGCGGTTCTGGAGCTGGTTCTGGGGGTCCCTCACACCGTGTGACCCTGAGGAGGTGGTGGGAGCCCCAGGCCAGCCCGGCGTCTGGGGGGGTGTCTCGGCTGGGTGTCTCGGGGGGGCAGGGGCAGTCCTGGGTGCAAACCTCCAGCTGTGGTGGCTGGCAAGCGGGGCAGCCAAATCCCACTGCAGCAACACCCCAAACCGCAGCCAGACACATGGAGCCGTGGGGCGGTGGGTCCTCCCCAGCACCCCTGTGCAGGGAGGCTTCCTCCGCTCTCCTGCTCCTCCTCACCCCCATCACCTCCCTCCCTCCCAGCTCTGGGGCTGACAGCGAAGGCCCCTCTTGCTGGGACCAGTTCTTCTACCCTGTGCTCTGCTCCCGCTCCCCAGGGCAGACGGGCTCCAGGGCTGCCCCCGGGCGGTTTTCTCCCAGGCTTTCTAGCTGCCTCCCAGAGCAGTTCACATGCAGATTGCTCTCCAGAGCTCAGGAGCTGCAGATCAGCAGAGATACCCAATGGAAAATGGGGACACAGCCACCCTCCAGGAGCCACCGGGTGCCAGGACCAGGGACCTTCCCCCGGGACCTTCCTCTGGGACCTTCCTGACACGGACCTCGTGCAGTGAGGGTCCCACGGCCAGCTCTGCTTCTGAGTTTGCTTCATAACCGTGGGTGCCGCCGACATTAAACATTCAAACATGAGAGCTGAAACCCCGAGGCACACCAGAACTCTGCCAAGAGACCCAGGACCTGTCCTGGAGTCTCCCAGCCCTTGCAAAACCCAGGCGATGCTGCGCAGGCCAGGTGGCTCCGGAGCTGAGAGCGGCAGGAATCACTGGAGAGCAGCCCTCCAGCCTTAGTGCGAGGAATTAAGAATGGATTCGTCAAAGGCTGTTAACAAATGGTCGGTAATTAAGAAGGCTGCCAGCAAATGGAGAGTTTGCTGCATGCACCCCCCGGGGAGGCCAGCGGGGGATTGGGGTGAGCAGGAGGGGTCCCTGCGGTGTGCGTACTGCTGCAGCAGGCGTGCAGGTGAGCTTTTGGGGTGCTGACGGGGGGGAAGGAGTCCGCGGGGCAGCAGCCTCACCCCTGCTCATGCCTTGGGAGGATGTGCCACGATGGGGGTCCCGGGCTCAGCACAGCCCCTTCAGCTAAAGCTGAATTTTCTCAGAGATCCGCGCCGGCTCCTTCCCGTCCTATCGACAGGGGACACCAGGAGCAGCTTTGTCCTTCCCTCCTTGTCCATTGAGGACGGTTGAGCAGCCCCTGGGACAGCAGCAGTTCTGGGGATGGTTTGTACGGCCTTTGCCCCCCGCGTGGGACAGGGATGGACGGGACCCCACAACAGAGCAAGGGGGACCCCAGCCACAGGAGGGGCTGTGCCGAGAGGAGCGGGCTGGGGAGGCGAGCAGCGGGCGGGAGCAGGGCACGCCGGCGTGGTTTCGCAGCTAAGGCACTTATTGGAATACAGTTTTATATCTCCTCCTGCTCCTCTCATCCAAACGAGCCCAGTTCCCGTGGTTGTTCCTCACATCTAATGCCCTGTCCTCCGGCCGCCCTCAGCTCCCCACGTCTTGGACATTCATCCTCTGAAGCTGGTGGCGGCGCTGAGCCGAGTGGGAAGGCAGAGCCCTGCGTCCCGCTGTGCCTGCCTGCCCCTGCCCGCAGGATGCTGCTGAGCCCCAGCTGACTGCGACCACCGGAGCCCTCTGACAGGCTCTTGCTTCATTCCCGAGGTTGGTGGCCAACTGGGCTGCTCTTTGCAGGGGCCCCGGGTGGTGGGGTGGAGGGCAACGACTGTGCCAGGGTCACTGGCCGTGGCTCCCAGTGAGCCGCTCGGCCCCGCTGTGGCCTTGGCAGGGTCCCAGCGATGCCACGGGGCACCTGCCTGTGTCTGTGCGCTCTGCGCACCGGGGTGAGGCAGTGCAGAAACACCTCAAGCGTTTGGGAAACGCGTGTGCCGGGCGAGTGGCTCCTGGGGTTGGGGGGAGCCACCGGCCCCCTCACGGATGTTGTGCTGAGCCTCTGTGCTGCCGGGAGCCAGGGCCGGGCTCGGGTCCGGGGGGTCTGTGGGGTGTGGGGGGAGCAGGGCAGGGACCTTGTCCCCAGCTCCCCAGGGAGCACCGGTGCCTGGCCCAGGCAGGGCTTGGCCAGGGTGTCCACTCCGGCCACCAGCCTTGAAAGGCCCCGATTTCTAAAGCTCAGCCTGGGCACGCTGCGCAGGATTGTCTCTGTGGACTTTCTGTTCACTTCTACTCATTCAGATTTATGTCCAGCCTTCTCCTCTGCCAGATTAAAACCCAGGGACCCATTTCTTCCCAGGATGTAGTGCCACATGGTGTAGGAAAGGATTTAAACCTAAAGCCCAGGGACTCATTTCATCCCAGGTCGTAGTGCCACATGGATGGGATGCCCATGTGGGCAAAGCCCGTCCATGGTCCCGTTAGAGGAGGGTCCCCATCCCCCCGGTGCTGAGCCCCACCAGTGCCCCCCACTGCGGTGCCCCAGCCCCTCCGAGCATTTTCTGTCTTGTTTGAAGCAACAATCTGCCCCACAGCCCCTGCCAGGCCCCTCAACACCCCCTGGAGCTGAGACCAGCCCCGAGTCCTCTGCCCCCGGCCGCTCCGCCTGGTCTCCAGGTTCCCCATCAAACAGCCGGCGCACAAAGCAGAACTCTCCATTTTGATTTAATAAGTATCTGGAAATGTCATAAAAGACGTGATAATAAAATATCAGATGCAGGAAAATGACTAGCCAAAAGGCATTTAAAAGAGGGAAGAGTGTAAACGCAGTAGATTAAGACACTAATTCCCATCCCTTGTATGTTCTCCATCTTCCTGTGTCTTGACAGACAGAAATAAATGCCCCCTCTTCCTGCGGAACACTATCTGCCTCTCCTTGCTGTATTGTAACCACGGGGTGCCCACAGCTGTAACAGCCCATTTATTCTCAAGATTTGATGCTTTATCACTTTCAAAGGAGCGGCTTGGCTAGCTCATCACACATTCCCACTGCAAGCACTTACACTTAAAGGACAGATAGAGATTCTGATGGTAATAGCTAAATTTGATTTTTGACGCTCTGAAGTATCTCTGCAAATTAAAGACCTGCAATTTGTGCCTTGGTTTAGACCATGCAACAAGGCAACAGGAGCAAAGACAAAAAGCAAAATGAAAAATAATTCACATGAGTTTTGAGGAGCCAGAAGGTCCCTCTGTAACTTGGCTCTAGGAAAGTAAGAGCTGTGGGTTGTTTTTTTTTCTTGTAAATGTAGCTTTGAACCAAATAAAATGCCAGTAAATTCCCAAGCCCAACAGCAGTGCAATAAAGACAGGAGCCAGATCAGCAGCTAAGTGATGGATGTGTTAATGTTTTAATAGGCCGACCACCTCATAAATAATTTGCTCAGTTCTAGAGTAATTGACCCGGTCACAGTGGTAATAAAGGGCTGTCCCCTGGGCTCTTGTTCAAAGGTTCAGCAAACCCTTCCAGAGAAAGTCTTAAGTGGCTTTTAACAATATATATTTTATATTGTTACAGTCTAGCGCCCTGCTAATTCCGCAGTCAGTGCAAACACCATCAGTTCAGCTCTGTGGATATTTCAATTAAAAAAAAAAAAAAGATAACCGAGAGCGTCTTTTGCCGAGTGGGCTCTTTGTTTGCTCTCTGGTGAGCGGGGACCTGCGTGCAGAGCATCCCCCCGCGGAGCACGGCTCGGCGAGGAGGGACGGAGCCTGCGGCAGTGCCCGGCACAGGGGAGCAGTGGTGGGCAGCCAGAGAGGGGGTGGCTTTGGGGGACCCCCCCAGGCTGCAGCCAGGCTGGAGCCTGGATGGGGCCAGAGCTCTCCTGGGGTGTTTGTTCCTCTCGTGTGCTGGGTTTTCCTCCTGTGTACTGGGTATTCTTCTTGTGTACTGGGTATTCCTGTGGCATACTGGGCATTCCTGTCCTTTACCGGGAATTCCTCTTGTGCTGGGGTATTCCTTTTCCAGACTGGATATTCCCACTACACGCTGTGTGCCCCTTTCCCGTGCTGGCATTGGGAGCAGCTTTACTCGGGTTTCTAAGCTTTGGGGTCAGGCAGTTTGTGGCATCTGCGGCTCTACCCATAGCCACCGTGTGCGGCTTTTAAATTTTTCTGTGCTGTTAATTCCAGCTTAACAAAACTCCTCTGTGTCCCAGCAGGCCGATGTTGTTTTGAGCACGTGGTGCTGCAGGATTCGTCCCAGCACCCACTTTGCTGTGTCTGTGGGATGGGCCAGCGTGGTCGTGTTTCTGTAGCTGCATGTAAGGAAGATACCAAACAGCAGAGTCATTTGTCAGATGAAATCAGTGGCAAGCATCTCCAGCACTGAGTCTCCGGTACGAGGGTGTGATTAAATTTGAGGCGCTGAGGAAACACCCCTGTTTTGGAGGGCAGCTCAGCAGCCGAGGGGAGGAGGCTGGCCCAGCTGTAGCCGCTCTCAGCAGCGGCAGCCCTGACCCACAGCCCCTCAGCGCTTCACGTCCCTTATCTGGGGTGACTCTAATGCCACGTAAAACACCGGCTGGATTCAGCCCTGGCTTTTCTGTCTACGTGGGATCAGGGCTGCAGGCAGCTGCCGGGCGGCTGATTCACCCCTGGCACGGGCTGGCATAAATCGCCGGGGCTCGGGAAGGCTCACGCCACAGCTGGGGTGCGATAACCAAACAGCTGTGCCGCCTGTAAAACACCATCGTGGTCAAACATCCCACCGGCTCCATGCGCCGGGGCCCGGTGCTGAGTCATTTAATGCAATTAAAGCTGCAGTCGTTAGCACTGGAGGTGCTGTGTGAGGGGTGTGGGGGCCCCTGGTGTTCCCCAGCAGACCCCGGGGCTCTGTGCCCTCCTGGGGTGCGGGTCCGTGCGGAGGGGAGCGGGCTGGGAAGCCTCGCTGGGATGAAGGCTCCGGTGCAGGGCTGGGTCACCGCGGCTGCCGCAGCGGGGAGCAGCCAGAGGAGTTTTGGGGTGCTCCCGAGCATGATCACTGGATAGTCGTGGTGGTTCTGCAGCGGGTCCTGCAGCAGCACGACCTCCACAGGGACCGGGGCCTCAACAGAAAGAGCCGATTTCCCTGCCCAGAGCTGCCTCTGTGGGTGATGCTCCTCGCGAGGGGTGGAAGGGCCCACGGCGGGGTCTGTGGGGACACTGGCAAGGGGCAGCGGGGTGGCAGGTTCGTTCACAGGGCCGCAGTGTTTGGGGGAAATGAAATCCCCCGCAAGTGCCCGCTGGCAGGCAGGGTGCTGCTGCCATCAGTCTGGCAGCGCCTGTCCCGGCAAGGGCCCGGTGCCCAAAAGGGGCCGATGGGAGAAGGGTGTTGACTGTGGCTTTGCCACATGCGGGCTGTGCTCCGCGCCTGCTCTCGTGCCGCTGTTGGTGGCAAAGCAGCTCCCTCCCTGGCAACGTGGGCTTCGCCGAGTTGACAGAAATCCCCCCCCTGTGGGAGCCCCCCAGCCCCGGTGCGGTGCCTGGCACCGTGCTTTGCCCTCTGCTTCTCTGCAGGGACCCCTGAGCCTGACCCGCCGGTGCCGGGGCTCCCCGGGGCTGCTCAGTGCTTGTGTGCCGGTGGCAGAGCCCGGAACCCCCCCGGCCACAGCATCCCCTCGCCAGAAGGATCTTGCCTTCTGACTGTCCCTTCTCCCCGCCTGCCCTCCTGCACACGCAGCCTCATCCCAATCATCAGAGGCAAACGTGGCTGTAATGAAAAGTAAATTTAATATCCTTGCCCCTATTTTTGTAAATTAGTATAACCGTCAGCTACAGAATAAATGACACCTAATTACTGTTCAGGGAAGTTCACGCAGAAGCGCTTAGCTGTGAGGTGATCACAGGGAAGCACCATCAATGATGGAAAATGAACAAGATGCCGGCTGTAGGAAACTGTAATTACAGAGGACTGACATACTGTGAGCTGTTTATGATAATGAAGTGGTGCATCAAATCAAATTAACCTTAGTTATTTAACACAGAATGCACCGAGGACTTGTCTCAGTAGATGCTAAACCCAAAACCAGAGCCCTCACCCAAGTCAGAGAAGTGGCTCAAATGCAGGCACGGGCAGTTGCTTTTATTTAAGACAGGTTTAGTGCGCGGCCACGGCAGTATGCCGGGACGGCCGGACTGCGCCATGGTGAGGGCTCGTGCAGGCAGAAAGCCGGCAGAGCTGCTGCCGGCAGAGCCTGGGGAGCCGCCGTGCTGCCAGGGAACCCCATGGCCACCGTGTCCCCGCCACGCGGCCCTGGCTCTGCGCTGCGCCGACGGCCGGGGCTTGGTGCAGCTGGAGCAGAGCCAAGGCCAGGTCAGTGTCCTGCCCTGGGAGGAGGCGGCGGGAGCCAGGGGTGTTTTCTCTCAGTGTGACGGGGTCTGGCTGCGGGGCAGCAGGATGCTCCCCTGCCCGCTGTGCCGGACACGCCGCCGGCTGCCCCCGGTTTTAGGACAGAGGATGCGAGTGCCACCGTTCTGGTGTAAGAGGGTTTCACTCGCTCATCTCTCTTCCCCGCGAAGGCTGCTGTGCTTGCTGGAGGAGCGTTCCCCTCGGGATCCCTTCACACTGACGGGTGAGTAACCTTTCAAATTAACCCAAACTGCTCTGTTAAAGATTAATGAGCTTTCTAAACAAGGGTCCCTTCTGCGGGCCAGGCTGTTTGCAGGCTGCACGTTCCTCTCTGCCGGAGGAAGGGATTGCCGTGCCGCAGCCAGGGCTCTGCTGCGCTGGAGGTGCCGGCACAAGCTCAGCTGGGGCCAGGGGCGTCCCGAGAGCACCGTGGTGAGGGGCAAAGGGGCAAACACACTTTATGACAGCAGTTCTGTAAATAATGTTAAAAGGCTGTTTGTGTCAGCGGTGGTTCTTTGGTTAAAGGGTGGGAGAGCCTGGCCCCGGGCAGCAGAGATGCCGGCCAGGCTTGGCTCGCTCAGGTGCAGGCAGAGCCGGGCTGGCTTTGCAAGGCAGGAGTGGTTGGTGCAGGCAGCAAGGAGAGCTGGCGAGCCGGGCACGGGACCGCAGCGGGCAGCTGCCTGTCGGCACAGCCCAACCACGCACACGCTGCCAGGGCAGAACCGAAGGGCGAGAGAAAGAACCAGCCTGGATAAAATGCCTCTTGCCCCGGCTCATCGTGTCCATGTCCCAATGGCCTGCTGGCCTCCAAGTACCTGGTTTGCTTCTGAACGTTTTATTACGGGTTGTTTTGAATTGGTTTGGATTAGAAAATATTTGCTGAGGGCCCTGCATGTGTGCGGGGGCCTCTGGGGAGCCGAGTCCCTCCTCAGGAAAAGGATTCCTCTGCAGAACTTCCCACTTGTTGGGAAAACACAAACGGCATCTTCAGCAAAAGGCTTTCCTTGGTGTAATTAAAAGCGTTTGAGGGATTTTGGAGTACCTGCAGTCAGATACATCCTGAATTATATTTTCGCATATCTTTCTGTTTACTGGATTTTAAAAAAATATTTATGGTCGTTTCTACTTTCCAGCAAGAAGAGTTTTCATCCACACACACGCATCCGCGCACACCCATGCACAAGCACAGGGGCTGAAACAGGCAGCAAAGGGCCGAGCATCAGTCGCTGGAACCGGGTGACACTGTGGTGGCCCTTTCAGGGGACAGCAGGGCATCTCCCAAACGCTCCCCCCAGCACGAGCCGGGGCCGGGCGTGGGGGCCAGGCACGGCTGCCCTGCGGGGGTGCAGGGTCTTGTCCAACGTTGTTTAAAGTCGTGCTGAGCTGCACTACACCTCTCCGGGCCCTCTAGTTGTCAGCCTAGTACTGGTGTCTCCCCTGTGTATAAATTAGCACCCCAGGTATCATCCGACTAATTCCTCCTCTAAAGCTGTCTTTGAGTCCTGGTTCACGGTGGAGGGCGCTGGCTTTTGTGGTTATGGGTTCATTTTGCTTCTTTCCATCAATATGAAAATGTCTTGTGAGTCCTGAGAGTTAATCACTATTGTACAGGAATAAAGAGAAGAGATTTCCTCTAATCCCCTTTAAATGGCCTCCAAATGAGGGCTCGAACAAAGATGACTAATGACAGACATGATTAAACTAATTTAGTAGGTGAAGCTTTGATGGGAGCCCTCCCAAGCCCAGGTACAGCCGTGGGGGACTGTGCAGTGACTCGCCATGCTGCAGACGCAGAGCTCCTCGCTGTCATGCTTGCACTGAGCAAACTCATTATTTTTGGTTTTGTTTTGACCAGAGGATTGCCTTTTATTATCGAGAATATTTTCGTCTCTTTTCTGCAAACCTTTTACTTACCACTGCCAAATATAATCTCACTAATGGGATACTAAATCCAGACTCACTTAATAGCCAGCTACATCCCTCATACCTTATCCAATACGTCTCATCAGAGGGTTCCCTCTGAACGTCCATTTGTCTGTCAAGATCTGATACGGTAAGGAAATATAAAGGCAATGAAATGTGTCTGAGGGCCTCTCTGAAGAAGATGCATTGGGCTCTGGAAACCTGTTGTGGTAAGCTATGGTGGTGGGTGCAGCGCAGCTGCACTGCAGCTTTGGGTGCAAACTCCCTCCCCAGGTAACTTCCCGGCAGAGCAGGAGCCTTGCAAGGCCGACGTGAGGCCAGGGAAGACGCATGTGAAAGACCGAGAGGGTGACGGGGTTTGAATTCAGGCTCCGCTTGAACAACTCTTGAGATGAGCAACTTTTGTGGCCCTGGGCAGCTGCGGAGCTTTCCCATGCTCCAGTCCTCCAGCAGCCCACGCCGCTTATCCCTCTGGGTCTAGAGAGTGTAAATTAACTAGGATTTATGAGATACTTGTACAAGACTACAGTTGTTGTTCACCCCTCTCAGTCCACACGTGGGCACAGGGCAGGACCAGCTCCGGTTGGCATCAGCTCGAGGGGGTGGCTCGTTTGCAGCAGGACGGGGGAAATAGGGAATATGTGTCAGCAGTGAGGACTTCAGGTGGCACTTGCCACGTCGGTGGTGGAGTCCAGCTGCGTCAATATGCTTGGCACGGGGAACGCGGTGCACGGGGTGAGCTGGGAGCAGCCTCCCGCCCATCGGTGGGCTTAGCAGAAGCCCTGCGTCCGCTTTGCCAGGAGAGGCTCGGTGGGAGAGCTCTGCTGAGCTTGACTCTGTGCCTCTGCCCCGGCCTGTCCCTGTCACCTCCCTGTCAGGCACACGCCGGCCCCCAGCCCTCCCCCAGGCACCTTCCCCAGCCTCACATCGCTCCATCTGCCTGTCCCCCAGCACCCTCCTGCGGTCCCTCCGCTCTGTGGCTCGCAGGGGTGCGTCGCTGACACCCGCTTCTTTTCCTTCTTTTCTTTCCCTTTGGCCACCGTTGTCCCTTTTATGAAGCCACCGTTGTCCCTTTTATGAAGCTTCCCAGCTGCAGCAGCTGGGTTTTCCCTCCGCCCTGTGAATGCTGGCCAGGCTGGGCTCACGGGTGGCACGACAGCGTCCGAGGAGGAGGAGGGTTGCGTTTAACTAGTCCTGCGTGTCACCTTGCATTACCTGCCATTTCGGGTGGCACACGGTCACGTCTCTCTGGGCTCACCCCTGGTGACTCTGGGGATCCCTCAGGCTCCAGCACAGACCCCGAGGACCCGCGGCCGCCTCCCTCCTCCCTTAACCCAGCGCTTTGCCCTCCCTCCCCTCCCTCAGCTGGTCTCTCTCCCCTTTGCCCTAAGGATTTCCCTCCCCGGTGACTGCCCTGTCCCCACAGGTCACCCCTTCCCGGAATCCTCAGGAAAGCTCCAGCCCCTCCTCCCCGCTGCTCCTGGGTAACGACTCTGCAATAGCTTTCACTCACCAACCCCTAATCTGTTCTTACACGGAATGAACAGCAACAGATCCCCTTCTAGGCCTGTTAAAACACCAAAACCTGCGCAGAAAAAGGTGTAAGAATACACAGGACAAAATCAGGGTGTCCCATCCCTTCCCCACATTATTGGGAATGATTAATGTGACACTATTGCTGTCCATCTTGCTTTTGTTTAATTATCATTTTTGTATTGTTCGCGTCTCTGAGGACCCGATCTGGCGGGAATGGCTTGATGGATTATGTATGAAATCCAGGTCAACACGTCCAAGTATTACTGCCTCATAATTTGCTGCGCCACAGAGGCCAATATAGATGCCTTGTGTTATTAATTATACCAATATATTTTCATGAGTAATGTGATTAATTAGGCTGTATATATTACAGTTGCAGGCCTGTTCTGTTGCTGTGTTTGTTCTTGGATGGAGGTGGCTGGCTCCGAGAGCAGGCAGCAAAATCTGTAGCTTGGACTCAGTCTCGTTCCTTCTCTTCCAGAGCATTCAGGGGAAAAATACAATTCCATACGCTGCACTTTGCGTGCCAGGGAGCCACGAGGCAGCGGGGCAGAGGGAAGCGGGGCTGGCTCCGGCCACGGCCGCAGGGCGGCTGGTCTGGCTTTTAGCACTGCAAGGATGAATTACACTTAAAATAAATCACAGAGACTCATCTGACTCACTGAACTCCTTAAAAAGTGTATCAATGAAGCGTTCCTGTAACTCATTTTTATTTTCCTTTCACAAACTCCAAGTACAGGATCTAAACCGTGCTGAGTGTGGTCCCGCACCGCCGGCTTGTGGCACCTGCGGGGCTCGGGTTCACACAGTGGATTTAACCTGTCACAGGCGATATCCCGATGAGCTGTTGTTGGTCTGTACGGTGCAAAGACAAGACAAAGTATTTGCAGCTTTGCTGCGGTGTGAAAATATCCCCAGAAAACCAGATTTTTGACAAAAGCAGCAGCCTCGCCAGCTTGCCGGTGTGTTTGCTCAGCGTCGGGGCTTCACCCTCCCCGGCAGGCTGTGACCTGTGTCCCTCTCCGTGTCACAGCTGGCACTGGGACCCGGGAAGCCCGTGGTCCCCCAGCTCAGCATCACCAGACCTCTGCAAAGCGGAGCAGAGCTCTGCCGGGCTTCCTGAGGGGCGAGAGGAACCTGTGCCTTGTTTTCTGCCTCTCACTCTCAGAGCTCAGCTCCCGGCGTCACAGCGGAGCTGAAACCTCTTCTGTCTTTTGTTTCCATTAAGGTCAAAGAAGAGTCATCATCCTTTAAGTGCCAAGAAGAGGCCTTCCACCCTCTGGTGCAAGAAGACTTTGAACAGTAAGGCAGCTGCTTTTTCTTCCCCAATGGTTGCTGCTTGATTGCATGTACATTGATTTTACTCTGGCTATTTCTTTCCTTCTTGTCATGAGTCTGATTGCAAGGGTTTGTTTCTTTGCTTTTCCATGTAATTTAGCCCCGGCAGTCACACAAACATCACGTTGGTGATGGGGTATTGTCCTGTCCTCCCAGTGATGCTTTGAGATCTTGAGCTGCAATTTTCCCATCAAGTTATTCCTTCAGTGGGAACAGCAGGAACCAGGGGGGGACGGACAGTCCTGGCTCCTCTGGAGCCTCACTAACCCCTCGGGGAGCATCTGAGAGCCCTTCTCGCTGAATTGCCACGCCACTGAGGGGGTGGCCTGCCAGCACCCTGCCTGGGGCTCAGGGCAGTGGTCAGTGCTGGGGGACCCCATTTCTGCCTGGGTTTACTGTCTCACTGGGTGGGGGTGACTCACACACCTTGGGGGACCCAGGACAGTGAGCTGGCAGGGTGCAGGATCAAACCCAGCGGAATTAAGGTGGGCAGAAGCTGCTCCAGGCAGACCCCTCGCATCCCTGCCTGCTGAGGGAAGCAGGGACGTGATCCCACTGAAGTTTCTGATGTTTCCAGAGCGCTCTTCTTGCACCCTGGGGTGAAACCCAGAGCTTTCGCGGTGCTTTGATGTGTCCCCGTGCTGCAGGCTGGCGCGGGGCTGAAGCAGCAGCAAGGGGATGTTTTGCTGCACGGTTTCATACAAAGGCGGGGAGCGGCACAACTCACAACAGGTCAGCTGTGACTGCTTGGCTGTGTGGGACCTTGATTTAATTATGCCAATGGCTGCGGTTGGCACCCAGCCTGCTGCGTGCAGCCCCTGCCAGCTCGCTGTCACGGATCTCTGTGTGTCTGTCTGCAGCCGTTCGGGCCCTGCCGTCGGGCTCGGGCTCACCGCGCGGGGCCGAGGAGGCTCATTGCCTCCACACGGCCAGCAAAGCCCCTGGGCCAGCGGCTCTTGTACTGGCCAAACTGTGCATTAACTGGGATCGTGATCCCGTGTGGGAGACGGGCAGAGACCCCGCCAGCAGCTCGGGGGACACTGTGTGCACTTTTTGCATGTTGGGAAAGTTTTGCTGTTGTGTGCGCTGGCATATAGAACTGTACGAATCGGCAGAAAAGGTGCAGCAGGAGCGGGGTGTGGGATGGCCCAGTGCTGCCAAAAGCTGCCCGCGCTGGTCCCACGTCCTCCCATACCGGGATGGGGTGCGGGAAGCCCGGCAGAAGCGCGGTGGCACCGTGCTGCAGGTAACATGACGGCCCGCAGCACGGTGGGGAAATGGGGCAGGATCAGCTGGAAATTAGGCACAAGGAGGGCAGGCTGGGACACGGCAGCCAGGCTCGTTACCGACGAGCTCTCTCTTCAGGTCCTGCTGCATATTTATTGGTTTGTGCTGGAGCTATGGGGAGTGTGAATCCCCCCTCTCCAGCAGCCAAGGGCAGGCCCTGGTGGTGCCGCAGCCCTGGGCTCTCGCTCGGGGGGTTCCATCAGCAGCGTCGCCCCGGGGCTGCTTCTGGCTGGGGCGGTGGGTGCAAGTGGGACCGAGCCCTGAGGTGAGAGCCCTGCCCCACGCGTGGGGAGCGGGGCTGTGCCAGCCCACGGGGAAGCGGCCGTGGGGGGCAGAGGAAACCCCAAAGGGCACCTGAGCCTTTCTCGATTACGGGCACAGTGTCGTGTGTGGAAAAAAGCAGCATTTGAGTTTCTCATCAGGTGTCTGAAGTAGCCTGTGCTATGTTTCGGAGTCCTACACCTCTTCCCTGACACCAGGACTCACCGGGAGGGAAATAATGCAACCGGGAGCCCTTCCCTGGCTGGGGGATCTGTGCTGAGTTTGGATGGGTGTGTGTGCCCTGCCCCATGTCAGAGCATGGTGCTCGGGTCGTGGTGAAGACAATCCCCATCCCCCTCCCCAGCTCTGTCTGGGAGGCACCGGGGAACTCGGCATGAAGTGAAACCTGCCCGAGATGGTCCTGCCCCAGGGATTCAGCCATAGCCAGGGAGGAGCCTCCTCTAGTCTACATTTAGTTCTTGGGACTGACACCCCAGCCCCGCCCGGGACAAGCCCATTGCTGAAAATGCCTTTTAGAAGCTCTGGTCACAGTCAAAATTAAATCAGAAAATGAACTATTACTCAGAGTGACTCGGAGTTGCTCAAGATTTATATGCTTTGGGCAGCTGGAACTCCATTTGCTGGGATACCTGGGGAAGCCTCCACCACTAGCGCACCGTGACCGTTTGCAATTTCACACCACTTTAAACTCACTCTCATTGAGATTGGGGAGATGAAAAATGTCTTTATTAAGGGAAGTCACAGGTCCCTGATTGGCTGCTAAATGTGTTCTAATGTGAGTGGGGAGGGCAGGAAGGGTGCGGGGAGGGGCAGCCACGCTGGTCACTGAACTCCTGTGGGGGCCTGGTGGGGCACAGCAGCTCCAAACAAAGCATTTCTCTTTGGTTTTCCTGCTGCTTGGACCATCTCGAGGCCGTTGGTGGCGCTGACTTTGGGCCAGCAAGGCGGCTGGGTGAACTCTCCATCGCCCCACGCTTCGGGAGGAGGTGACCTCGCTCCGCACCCGACGCGCTGGGTTCAGTGCAGGGCTGTAGAACACGGGGATGGTGGGAAGAGCGCAGGGCTCAGGGGTCCCCGCAGGCCAGGACTCAGGTGTGTGTCCCATCACCCGTGTGACGTTGCAGTGTTCCTGTTCCCTTCTTTGGCAGCTCCATGCCCATAAATCCCTGGCAGTCCCATTATAAAGCTTCCTCCTGTTCCCCTGCGCCAGCACTTGTCTGGCTGCTCTGCAGGGAGGTCTCCCAGACCAGCGAGCTCCCTTTTCTGCAGAGAATATCCCAGGGCACTTGTTTGTTTCTCACCATCTTCACACCTTAGAGAATGTCCAGCTGCCGTGGTCCCGCTTTGCCGCACCTCTGGCTGAGACGCGCCTTGCTGGTCCCGGCTCACCCAAGCCACGCTTACTGAACAGCAGGGTACAGTGTCATGGCAATACGAGTCTGTGTGGCGGGATGCAAACCAGGCAGGCTGCAAATGCTTACAGAAGCTGTAAACGAAGAAAGAAAAAGCTGCCTGAGGAGGCCTCGCTGGCGATGCTTCTCCTCGCTGTCGCCCGATGGGATCGCAGGGATGGAGTCGGGAGTGCTCGGGCTGCGTTACCAGGGAGGGCAACCCCCCATCTCCTGCTGCGACAGCGAGGGATGCCGCTGGCTTTCGGAGAGAGCTTGCCCTGGGGCACAAGCTCTGGCGAGGGCCGTGGCCTCACTGGGCTGTCGTGCTCCACCCGGACCTCTTGACAGTGCGATTCCTGGTGGTATCTCTTAATGGGTGACCCTCTGTACACAGACACATGTAGGCACACACCTGTGCAATGTGCTTTAATAATTTACTGTGAAACGCGCCGTTATTTGTGCTCCGACAAATAAGAGTCCTGGTGGCCCATGTCCCCGGGCCTCCCACAATGGCTCACACCTTGAGCAACCCCCGCGCGTGTGGCCGGCGCAGAGCTGTGTGGGGAGGTGTTCGTGCTTCCCGCTGCTCCTGTTTCTCCAGCAGACCCTTGTGGGTATTCACTCCCTAATGATCTTTCATTCTTGCATTTGTATCTTTACTCCAGGAATCATGCACTAAACCTGGAGTGAAGTCAAGCACAGACCCTCCTCCCAGCTCATCCAGCCACACAGTTTACAAAAGGCTCTGTTATTATCCCCGCATCCACACTCTCTAACCCTGTAATTAGATGCTTAGGCTATGATTGCCCCATTGTCCGCTGGATGGGTTTAATCATTCTTTTCTCCTACAGTGGCAATTTTGTTCCAATTAATTATTTCAGTTTGAACAGCAATAGCTGGTTGAGTTTAGAGAGAAATTAAAAGGGTAGAGAAGGATAATGAAGAGTGAGCTAACTAGGGAGAGACTGCAAACAGGGCTGTGCATATCCCTGCTTCTCCTCCAGGCTCTCGC
The DNA here is from genome assembly GCF_047716275.1 of Strix uralensis. Classification (NCBI taxonomy): domain Eukaryota; kingdom Metazoa; phylum Chordata; class Aves; order Strigiformes; family Strigidae; genus Strix; species Strix uralensis. The sequence continues at coordinate 20,325,793 of NC_133987.1, forward strand.
TTGCTCCCCAGAGAGCTTTCTGGGGCTGGAAAATGTTCTCCCTGGAAACGAAGATCCTGTGTGACACAGAAGCGCTGCCTGGCTTCACCCCTGCCTGGGAGGTTCGTTACGGGCTCTGATAGAAACAAGAGGGCATGTTCTCAGTCCAGCCTGGGGGGGGAAAGTGTGTCTCATTTGGGCTTTAATCAATGTGACATCAACCCTGGCAGGGCAGGTTTTGGCTCACTGGGCTGTACACCTTGTGTTTTCCTGGCCAGCGAACACGCGTCCCAGCTCCGTCCCTGCTGAACAGAACCTGCAGCCGCTTCCCATGAGACTCTCCTGGGAACCAGCTGCACGACGACGCGATGGACCAGGCAGGACCTGTGAAAGCAAAACAAGGTGCAAAAGGAAAAATTATGTCTGGTCCCGCATTTGCATGTCAGCACCTCCTGGGAAAGAGGAAGACCTCTCTGTAGTCCTAGTTCTCAGCAGACCCGGGATGGTTTTCAGAGCAGCACTGCTCTCTCCACGTGAGGGAATCCAGCTCTGGGCTGGAGGAGAAGCCGCAGGCTGGGCCCCGGCTGCTGGCAGGACCCCAGAGCTCTCCCGGCCCCGCATCCCTCCCTGCCTGTGGAAGGCAACGAGCTGCCTGTCAGTGGCCCTTGCGGCTCTGCCGTGCCTGCATTGCCAGCCTGGCAGTTCACAGCAATCTGCAGAGCAACATCTGGTGACATTCCTTCCCGCCCCGAAACATCTGGCGGCTTGGCCAGGCTGCACATTCCAGCTGCCATCCGAGGGCCAGACACACGCAGCACATCCCGCACTCCCGACGGAAAGTGCCATGGAAAATGGGAGCAGGGAGGAGGGATGGTGTGTCCGGGGAGGCTCAGGCACTCCGCTGGCCCGGAGTCTCTCCCTTCCCCGAGCTCGTGGCAGCGGGGCTGCGCTTTCACCCTCCCACCCGGCAGAAGGCCCGTCGGCAGCTGCGGCGGCGGAGGCAGGGTGGTGGCGGTGGGCGCGGGGCGGGCACTGGCTGGGCACCGCAGCCGGGGCAGCGGCAGCATTTTGGATCCTTTCACGGCTCTTGGTGCAGCGTGAAGAACCAGCCAGAGCCACAGCACCCCTGTGAGTCCATCTGAAACACTTCTGGCCTTGATTACTTTTAAACAACCATGTTTTTCCCATTCATACGGGCAGAAATTAATCCACACCCAGCCCTGGGATTAGTCTCCCCAGCTCTGGCTCCTGGAACGGGAGGGGTTTTGTTTTTGTAGTCGCTGGCTGGAAGAGAACCTCCTTTGGCTTGGGGTCTGCTCGCCAGCCTCGCTGGCCCAAGCAGGGGCTCAGCACCACCTCGGGTACCCGGCCCTCGTGCTCAGCCCCTTGCATGGCCAGTGTTCCATGAGCTTTTTGTGCCAAAACAAACCCAAAGGCGGGGGGTCAGAGCCCCGGGGCACCCGCAGTGGCTGCTGCCCTGGCCAGTGCTGGAGCACCCAACACAGAGGTCAGGCTCAGAGGAGCTTTCTCACCATGCTAGACTGACCCTGAATGATGCTACAAAATACATTAAGTTACAGCCAACAGCAAACTGTGATCACCAAATCCCTCATTAATTCAACGGAATTACTGTCCGGCGTGGGCGCTGTTTTCAAGGTGATTTGGGATGTGCCTGATTTGGATTTTAAAAAATTTTTAGAAAAAATTTAAGTTTAGACAAGGTTTTGAAGGCAGAGAAAAAAAATTAATGCCTTTCAGGAGTTACAAAAATGCTGCCTGTGCAATTCATGTATAATTCAATGAATTCCAGAGTAGTTTGAATATTTAAATTATGTATGATCAAAGCAATAAAGAAATCTGCATTTCCTCACTCCGAGCCCCCCAGACATAATGCTCCCAAGTGTCCCCTCCCCAAAAGGCAGCTCCTCGCTTCCACACTCCCAGATCTATTGAGCCTCATTGCTCTGAAGAAATTGAGTTCGACTGGAAAAATACGGCCGTGGAGTGCAGCCGCTGTTCTTTAATAACTCCTGATGCATTGCATCTCCAGCCAGCGCCGTTGCCAGGGCGATGGTCATCGTCGCGCCGCAGGGCAGGGTGATGGGCACGGTGAAGGAGCCCCCGGCACAGGCAGCCCCACGCTGCCGGCACGCTGCGCGTTTCTCCGGGGCCTGGGGGGTTGTTGATGGCATCCTCCAAGCCCCCGGGGATGTGTCCATCTTCTCTCCTGGCTCCCGTGCTCCTGGACTGGGATGCGGCAGCTCCCGTCCTCCGGCTGCAGCCACGGCCAGCCGGGCCAGGAAAAAAAAAGGAAAAAACCCAACAAAATGCTCCCTCTGCCTCCACCCCCTCTCCAGATGCTGTAAATTTTCATTAGTATTCTGTAATTTAATGATCTATTCCCAAGAGAAAATTAGTCTTCAATTTACAAAAAAATCCCTGTTAATTTAAGCATAATAGTAGCAGAGAGATGGGAGTGGGGAGCCCTGTCCTGCATGTCCCGCTCCTCCTTCTCCGCAGCCTTGCGAAGGGCAGTTACAAGGGAGAATTTCAATAATACACTAAAGTCCATTTGAAATCTCCCGATGAAGACCGCAAAGAGGTTCCTGGGGGCAAGAAAAGCAATTTGCTGCTGGAACAAGAGGTTACTTTGAACCAGGCAAACACACCAATTCAGCTGCAGGTTGATGCTGGAAGCCTGGGAGAGGCCAGAGGCTGCCTCTGAACCATCCCAGCTTCTCAAATGCCGGCCGGTGCCAGGGCCCTGCGCACCCTTGGCAGAGCTGCCCCTTCGCCGGCCAAAACACGGCCCCAGCTCAGAGCGTTGCCGGGCCGGGTCCTGTCTGGGGAGGCTGCAGGTCCCTCCGTGCAGCCCCCAGGCTGCAGAGCCTGGCTGGGCCTGCCTGCCCTGCCAGTGCTGCCTGCCCTGCCAGTGCTGCCCACCCTGCCAGCGCTGCCTGTCCTGCCCACCCTGCCAGTGCTGCCTGCCCTGCCAGTGCTGCCTGACCTGCCTGCCCCGCCGGTGCTGCCCGCCCTGCCTGCCCCACCAGTGCTGCCTGTCCTGCCTGCCCCGCCAGCGCTGCCAGACGTGGGGCGGGGGGTGAGGGCAGCCCTTCCCCTTGCACTCACCCTGCTCCTGCCGAGGGCAGCAGGTAAATCCCAAGTGCCGGAGGGAAGCCATCGCCTCTGCAGATATTGAGATAGATGGTGGTGGCTTTACTCGTTAGAGGCTGTGGCAAAGGGTAGGTGCTGGGAGTCTCCGTTCCGGGGAAGAGCTGCAAGGGGAGCTCATTAACTTGAAAAATTGGGTCCAGAGGGCTCATTTGTCTGATATCAGTTCACTGTTTTTTCTAGTCATGTGGAAAATGAGGGAGGGGGATCTGAGTCTCTTCTCAGTGACCAACTCTTTGATTTCCCCGTTTCTCATTCATGTCCCCTCTTCCAAATTGCCTTTAATACTGTTTATTTTCCATAGGTCTTAAGCCTATCCATGCGGAACATAACCCTTTGCTCCCACGACACTGTGCTTACAGGACAGATCAGACACGTTTTTGGATCCCAGCACCCCAGGGGTGCTGCCTGAGGGGCCCACGATGGTTAGGCCAGGGCGGTCTGAGAGCAAAGCCTGGGCAGGACGGAGAAAGGGGCTTTTGGCTCTTCACCTCTCCCAGCAAGCGCAGGCTGCCGTCGGCGCGATGGGGAACGGTGGGTTCAGGGCTTAACACCCCGTCCCTGTCCCAGGCTCAGCTCTCACCATGGTGGATGCCACCGTGGTCTCAGCACGGCACCCGCTGTGGGCGCTGCCATACGGGCTTGCTCCCTGGTTTTCGGCAGGAGCCTGGTTTGTGTCCCCCCCATTGCCTCCCCTCGTTCCGGGGGGTTGTGGTGGGTGGCTGGTGGGCAGAGTCTGCTCCAAAGCATCAGACACGGCTGATCCCAGAGCTCCAGCACCACCGCTCGCGTGGGGAGGTGCCAGACGCTCTGGGAGGGAGAGGCTGTAACATCAGCTGAGCCCTTACGTGGTGATTTCCCTTGGTTTTCTGAGCGAATTCACGGCAGAGATGGTCAGACGCCCCCCACCACTGAAAGGCACTGAAAGGATTCCCCGCGGACACGCAGGTGCCGTCCCACGCAGGGGCTTGCTGCCGGCCTCGTCCGCCTGGCTGTCTGTCGGCCGTCCCGCTGGCTGCGTGCCACCTCCGCCTCAGCCCCAGGCCTGCCGGTGCCAGAGCCCGTGCCAGACCCGGCTGAGCTCCCTCGGCGGTCGGGCCGAGCCAGCGTGGGCCCCCCCGGAGCGCGGGGCTGCAGCCAGGGCTGGAGCAGCCCCCCACGAGGGTTTCACAGCTCATGGGATGCTGATGCTCTTGCTCTTGCGTGCCTCCCTCCACCCCGCCTGCAACAAAACCAGCAATTAATAAAAAGCATTACAGCAATCACGTTAATTGCATCGAGCTATTAATAAAGGCAGAGTTGTCAAACCACAGCAAATATTTGAGCACAGCCTGGAGCAATCCCCGGCCAAGGCGCTCCCCAGGCCCAGCCCGTGGCAGGGAGCGGGGCCGTTTTCTCCCCGCGCAGCGGGAGGAGGACACGGGAGGAGGACACGGGAGGAGGACACGGGAGGAGGACGCGCTCCCAGCGAAGGGATGGGCTTGGCCGCGGGAGGCTGGTCAGCATTGCTGCCTCCCATCAAATCCCAGTTTAGCATCTCTGCTAACTGACACAAATGTTAAGTAATGTTCTCTTCACAGCCAGCCGCTCCCCGAGATGTTGTTAAATTAGAAGGGAAATCTATTTCCTGTTTAAAAAAAAAAAAAAGGCGAGCGAACTCAGTGTTAAATATAGATATATGATATGTAAATGAATCTGACAACTGAGTGAATAAAAAATGAAGGTTTAAATTATTGAAGGGTAGGAGGAGATGGTGCATGCAAATAGCATTAATGTGGAAAGAGGCAGCTCTCTGAACAGGGAAAGGAGGTTTTGAAACATAATTATTTCTTTTAAGAAAAGGGCTACATATTAAATAAAAGCCAACAGAACCAGCGCATGTTTATTTCAAAGGCCTTTCTTTCCATCCTGTCACTTTATTCTCCTGGCCTTACTTTTTTTCCCTGCAAAGCAATGAGAGAAATGGAAGGCTACTGAATTTTTTAGCTTTAATTAAAATAAGACAAATTAAGTTTTGATTGCTACACGAGAACAAATGAGTCCCAGAGATGGCCGATCACAGGCTGCTATTAGGAGGGCTGGGAGAAGGTGTTTGCTAATTGATTTGGTGGGGCCGGGGCTCTTTGGCCTCCTCAGCCGTTGCAATCACGTCCTGGTTTATCACAACCACCTGGAAACGATGGTGACTCTCAGCACCTTTGCAGAGATAGTGTGGACTTAATTTAAATGGAAAAATACCTGCCTCCAGATTGTGGCCAGGAGGAGTTAATTACACTTAACCTGTGAGGACACTCTGGTTGCTTTTGCTCTTGTTTCGCCACGTGTTGCAGAGACTGCAGGGGCAGGAATAAAAGGGAGCATGGGGCCAGGCTGCACTGGCTCCTCTGCCCACAGCAGCTGCAGGAGCATGAGCAGTTCAATATTGAAAATAGAAAACTAACTGGTTATTTCTAGTAGCGGTAAAGCTGACAAGGAATTCTGGTGGAATGGTCACTGTGCAAGCACTGTAAATGTCTTCATTACCTTCCACGCAGCTGTATTTATGCCACTCTGACACTCTTCAGGACTGACAAGGCAGGTTATGGGTTTCCTTTTCCTAATTCAGCACGTGATGGCTTGGGACGAGTTGTTAAAGCTATAGATCAAAATGTCATTTATTAGAAAAGTGCCTCCCTGGGGATTCTTATCCTTCGTTTATTATTTGTCGTGTGCTGACAGTGTGCTCTGTTCTGTCTAATCTGTCTTTCTAGCTATTTATATAGCCCTCATCACAGCAGCACCTGAGTGCCTCCCATTGCTTAAAAAATGATGTTTTGTTTCCTGCTCCCTTCCCTGCTCTGTGAAGCTGGTGAGAGCTTCAGGATTTATGGAAAGTGCATGGGATTTATTTTCTCATTCACTTTTGAGTTATCAGTGAAGGGTCCACCCTGCCTGCCCCAGCAGAAGGGGGGTCTGGCCCTGGGGGCTCGGCAGGGTGATGTCCAGGACCTCTCCCCTCTGCCCGGGATGCTGCTGTCACAGCTTTGGTGGTGGGTGCTGCCCTGGAGCAGAGAGCTCCGGGTGGCCCTTCTGTCCCCTGCACCATGTATTCTTCACTGGCTTTCGCCCCTGCCTGCTGCGGGCCTCGGGCAGGCAGAGATGAGGGCAGGGGGTGCTTCCAGCCCGCAGCGGGGGAGCCCCATGCTCTCCCCACCCGGCCAGTGCCTCAACCCACATCCCAGCTGGACACAGGAGCCGTTTATGTGGACTCACAGCTATTCGGACAGGACACAGGAGCAGTTCCTGTGCTTTAAATGATAAATCACCCAGTGCCGGTATCAGACACACAAATCGTGTTCATCACCACAAACCATTTATGAGCAGCCTGTCGGCCAAAATTTGTTGAAATGATCCTGCACGGCCACTGTTCCATCTCTTTGCAGATAATCTGAGCGCTCTGCAGGGGCTGGGTGTGCTGAATGGGTTGAGCAGTCTGGCGGGGTTTGTGCCTGCTGCATTAACTGATTAAAGCAATTCCTCCCCCCCCCCAGCTTTTGCACTGATGGGGAAGAGAATTCTGCCTCGGACCCCCCCGATTTTCCCTGTCTGCTTGAAGGATGCCATTCATTCTGCTTCTGTGACTAGCAAACAGCCCCAGGAGCCGTGGAAGCTGTGGGTGCACACACATCTCTAATCTGCTTAGGCAGCATAACGCTTTCCCGACGACGGCACTGACAACGCACTGACAAATTCTGCCGTTTGAGAGAGGATGTGGTTTTGCCACTGAGACTTCTTTGCAGCACTCTACAGCCCCCATCCAGGCAGCGCCTGTCACCCGCCTGTGCCGCAGCACCGACCCCCCGCCCGCGTAAGTCAGACCAGCCAGGCTGGGCCTTGCTGGGCTCTGGGAAGTTTTCAGAAAAGCTCCCTTCTCAGCTCTGGGAAGTCCTCTGGAGGATTTCTATATCTCCCCTTTAAACACTTTCTGCTGCTTGAGCCTTTACCCTTGGGAAGCTCTCCCTCGCCCAGCCTGTGAGGCTGCTGCCCTTTCTACCTCTCCCCTGGTATCCAAGTACCCAAAGGGTGTGTTTATACAGCTGTGGGGGAAAGCTAATAACCACCTAACCCAGGGCTACAACAGACTAAAACCTGCCTTTCTAATGATCTGAATGTATAAAACTCAGATTTGGTCACAATCCTCAAGGTGTTCAGGGCTCACCTTCTGTTTCCTGTAGTTTTTCCACCCGCAGTGTGACACTGAGATCGGGTTTTCCCGGAGGATGGCCCCTCTCCTGCCTGCCCTGCCCTCACTCTGCCCCATCCTAAGGCTCTCGGCTTCGGAGAGCCGCTGCTGCAGCTCTCCTGCGGGGACATGGCAGTCTTCCTTCTCTGCTTTACACCCGGGGAGCTGCACAGAGTTTGGAGAAAGCACTTTTCCTCCAAGCTGAGACTCTGCTTTGCTCTGCCCAGGTGAGAGCTGCTGTCAATCTTTTATGACCGACCTATTCGTGGACAGGTCACCCTGTTCTCCTGCCTGGCCCCTTGGTCCAGGGAGTCCGGATGAGGACCGTGATGGGGCCCCTCATGGGCCCAGCCCAGTGCTCGGCAGCCGTACGAGAAGCCCCAAGTTTCCACCTTTCTGTTTAAAGCACGTTTGCTTGCCAAGAAGCCCCTTCTCTGCCCGCACCCGCCGGGACAGCTCAGGCCCCGGGCACCGGCGTGAGGGAGAGCCGGCATCTGGTCCTGCCTCCTGGGTGCAAGCCCCCTCTCCGGGGGGTTCAGCTGGGCGCTGGGGGGACCGGTGCCCCTGTCTCTTGGCCCCCATGTCTCCGGTGTCTCCCAGTCCATCCCAGTGCGGGTCCTTTCTTCCCCCGGTTTGGCCGCCGTGTCTCCATGGCAACGCGCTCTCCGTGCCGCAGAGGCATCCTTGGCTCGCCACTTCCAGCGCCGCATTTGTATTCCCAGCCTTTGTCTCCTGCTCGGCGCTGGCAGCCGGCCAGGCCAGGCATCCATTTCAAAGCAGCCTTTGTTTTATTGGTGAAATAGCTGGTCAGAAATATATGTGATTTAATCAGGGCGAGAACACTTTGTTTCTTTGCTTTTTTTCTTCCCCCCAGCCAAGGTGCAGTTGCTCGGCAGAGCTGGCTCTTACCTGCACTCGGGGAAAAGCCCCGCAGCCAGCAGATCGCTGCTAAAAGCCTGCGAAAATGGGTCTGCGCCAGCTGCAGCGTGTCGGACGGGCAGGAGCAAGTGGAGGGGGGGAGACATATTCTTTCTCTCTCCCACTACCTAGCTTAAATTTTCTTTCACAGTCAGCGTGTCATTTTCAGAGCATGAGGTCCAGGTACAGCTGGATTTGCTGAACTGCAGAGCCCAGTAGCTGAGACCCCAGGCCCTGCGCAGGGGAAAAAGCTGTTTGGAGTGAAAGAGGAGCCCGAAGCCAGGATCCTGCCACCAGCTTCTTGCTCCTTCCCTCCTGCGGCTGCCTGCTCCTGCCGAGGGAGGAGAGTTGAAGCCAACTTGCTGGAGGGTGTGATCCGTTAATTGCAGTATCCATCCTTGCTTCCAGGGGAGTTCAAGGCTTAGAAAATGGGATGATATTACACATCTGCTTAAGTATGCATATATGCAAAAGGATGCACGTGCATGCATAAGTTTATTGATGCAGGTTTAGTGGAGACCCTGGTTTCCAGGCACTGTGGTCCTTGGTGTTCCTTGAGGACCTTCCCCAGGAGGGGACACAAAAGGGGGCCCCAAAAGGGGCAATGGTGAGGTCCTGGTGCTCCCTGGGGCCTCCACGTAGCTCTCAGAGCACCAAGTGAGGCAGGAGGAAAAGAAGAGGATGACTGGAGAACAGCAAAGACTTTGTTAAGGGCAGAAGCCACGTATCTTAGCCTCATCCAGAAATAAAATGTGTCCAGGAGCTGCCTGTCCTCTGCTAAAGGCAGCAGGAGCGGGGCAGCCAGTCCCCTGACAGCAGCTGCCAGCAGCTTACCCAGCAGCAGGAGGAGGAGGAGGAAGGTTTCCAGCCCTGGGAGGGCCCAGGGGAGCGATGGGCACGGCGGCTGGAGCGCGGCAGGTGGGCTGCCGGCCCCCAGAGAGGAGCCCGAAGTGCCGGGGGCTGTCCCAGGGACCCAGCCCCCACTGCCCCGGCAGGGCCAGGCCCTCTCCCGGAGCTGGGTGCCACCCGCCAGCACCCAAATTGCTGCGAAGAAACCACCACACTCCAAGTGGAACAGGCCAGAATCGCCCTGGTTGTATTAAAATAAACCAACATGAATTTAAGAGCAGCCTTTACTTTTTGTTTAGTTTCAATGATTCAAGGTAGATAGTCTTAATAAGGCAAAACCTGATCTGTTGTTGTGAAAATACAGCATTTACAGCGAACTGAAAGTGCTCCTCTCAAAAACCCACATCAGCCTGTCTCTGAGCGATGTATTTGCTTTGCAGAGTGGTGAAAAGGGAAGAGTTTTTCAGTTTTGATCTTAGAAAGTCTGTAGGGAAAACGAAGAGCAGCTTATTTTAAAAAAGCCCAAGTGAAAAAATAAGCCTTTTGTAAGAGATGTAAATGAAAATAGGCAAAAATTAATTAAATACTTGGGACATAATCTGCAATTTTTGTCGTCAGACTTGGAATGAAGTAGTTTTGTGCACAGCACATCTGGTGACAGGGAAGGCAGAGGTGTCAGTGCTGGTCCAGAGCAGCAGATCTCAGGTCTCTCCTCTATTATCAGAATAACTCTGGAGTCTGTTTTACACTGTGAATCTCTGCTGTGCTGCACTGGTATGTGGATGTACCAGATAGATACATTTCCAGGTGTGTTTAGGTGCAATTTAAATAATCATGACAAGACCACTTTCAAATTAGTGTTCTTTGAAAACAAATCTCCAGGTAACTGAAACTGTCCTCAGCTGATGTGCACAAAATCAGTAGCGTGATGCAGCTTTTTAATGCGTTGGATGCCCGGAGCAAAACATCTCTCCTGCCCAGGAGGAATTAGGGAGATTTGCATATCCTGATCTATAACGTGTTCAGACCCACTGAGCATCTGGGCTCGATTTCTTGACTGCAAATCAAAATACCAGCCGAACTGCAGGGGAACAGCTCTGTCTGCCCAGAGCTCACGCAGTCGTGCTGAGCCTTGTGCCCCGCCGCCGGGGAGCGGGGGGACAGGGACTTCTTCAGCCTCGGCTGCTGCCTGCAGCTGGAAGTGGGCACGAAGTTATTGGCCTCAAAGCTCTCACAGGAAAGACCTTTCATTTCGCTAAACCTCAGACAGTCTTCTAAGTAATTTACTGCATCGTTATGGGGAGATATAAACCGCTCCAGCATTACAGTTCCCATGACACATTTCGCTGGGGCCACGGTGTCAGCCTAGATGGGTTTGCTATGCCCCAGCCTAGGAAATGGCACCTCTCCAGCACTGCGTCTGAATCACGGAAGGGAAGGCTGTCTGCTCGTCCTCTCCGGCCACCCCTGTGACTCCCCTCTGAGGCCTGGGGGGTGCACTGGGGAGCTGGTGGGGCTCCGGCAGGACCAGGGCAGAGAGACACCTGAGGCAGGGACAGCTCAGCTCTTTGGTAGCCCAAACTGCCCCGAGTGACCGTCAGAGAGGCTGCGTGGCTACTTCCTGGAGCACATGTGCAAAGCAGGCTTGGTTCGCCTTCCAGCCGAAGTCTCGCCCAGCACTGCCCATCTTTTTAAAAGTGAAAGGAGAAGAACCTGTCTCTGACAGAAGAGAAACACTGCTGCTGGCTGGACCACTCTGACAGGGCAGCGGATCTGAAAAGGAGAAGTCAGGAAGGAGGCAGAGGCAGTGGTAACATGCAGGTGTGGCCCATTTCTTAATGATGGCCAAGACAAATCCAGGGTTTGAAGGTCTTCTTTAAAGAGCAGCCTGAGAAAAATCATCATACTTAACAAATTAGTGTTATACCAACAAAGATCTATGCTGGCCAGCTGGTGCTTATCACCCATTTAAAAAGCAGCCAGCCAGCCCCATTTCAGGTCTCTGGTGTACCAGCCTGCCAGGTACTAAAGTCTGGGGCACAGGGTCTGGGTATCTCCGCTTTCTCTCTTTCCCTTGGTGAACTGGAGCCGAGCGCCGGGCTGGGCCTGCGGCTCCGTGCCGGAGCAGTGTGCCCCTCACCGTGTCCTGCCACGGAGGCGGTGGCTGCGCAGGGGCAGGGGAGCCCGGCCCATGGCGGGGCAGGCAGCAAACAGGGCTGCGGGGACAAACCTGGAAAAGCCACTTGGAACAGGTAATTAAAATAGGGGCTTTGGGGATTTTTTTTCCCCAGATCCATACTTAAAAAACATTTATAAGTGAAGGGAAAGCAGAGCAAAGCAACTACACCTCAGCAGAGCCACTGATTCAGAGCCACTTTCCAGAGCCAGCAGTGAGCCGGTTCATAGGCACAAATACCTGCTCAGTGCCACTTCTGGGTGCATTTGTTTGTCATTCCAGATCCTGTAAGTGGCTGCATTTACTCGTCGCAGCCTGCCGTACAGTGCATCCTCTCACAGCCCAAAGTTTCACAGCTCATCCTACCTGCTGTGGAAGATGCACAATATTAGATCACTGCTGGACTGATTAATAAGTAATAACTAGGACAAATTAAAGTAGCTTCTTTAGGCTAACATGCTGCCCTTAAAGGATTGTCTGTCTCTGACTAGGTAAGGAATTAGCTGGCTGGCATTGAAAAGCACAATGCAAATTCTTTCCTTTCATTCGATGGCTGTAACCAGCTGCTGCATTTAAGCCTCACACCTCAGCCACTGTCTCCAAGAGGTGGGAAAAACCACTCTGGATTTGTAGGGATGGAGAGAAGCAAACCCAGGCCAGCAGGACCAGAGACTAGATTCTACATAGACCCAAGGATTAAAGTCACTGTTCCTAAAGCTTAAACTTGTTTGCATGTCTCCTGCTTGGAAAGGTGACTAGAGAAAGTTATTTTAATTATATAGCAGAGGAAATAAGCTCTACAGTAAGACCTTATTTAAGACACATTTTAGGATTTTTTGCTCTTCAGGACCCGCAGTGACCTTTGCAATCATTAACAAATTAAGGTGCATCATGTTTATGAACTGTTGTTGACAAGGGCCACGTACAGCTGGGAGAAACGGGAGCACAGGAGTTTGGAGTCACACAGAAAGACCGTGGCAGGTGCCAGCCATGGCCCAGGCACGGCGACTGCTGAAGTGCCACGCTGGCAGTACCGACGTGACCGTGCACGAGAACACTTCCCTGCCTGGAGACAGTCCCAGGAGGTAAAAGTGCCAGAGCTCATGCTGTGGTCTACGGTGCTGCTCAATAAAGTCTGTCCTGGCCCCATTTTATTCTCCGTAATTAGGAAATTCAGCAGATGAATCGCTTTCTGAAGCCTAAACCAGAGAATATTGCCGGCACAAAAAGAAGCAGTCTGTGGCGGAGTAGAAATCATTTGTGCTATTGTCAGGGAGAAGTGCAAAAGAAATAGGTGAAGTCTTCTGTTAATGTGGTACCGTGTTGAGAAAGGGCAGTTGTTGAGTTAGACGATCAATAAGCATTGTTTACAAAGAGGCTTACTCATGTTAAACATGATGGAGGACAGAATAAATATACATAAACAACAGCACCTGGGTGGGCAGGGTGTGTGTCCCCCGGGGCGAAGGCGAGAGCTGCCCGGCTGCATCACAGGTGAGGTCTCTGCCCCAGGGCAGCGCAGCCCCCGCATCGGCCCTCGAGGGTCTTTCTGTCCTGGTGACCCCTCCAGCACTCTAGTCACTCCCATCCCTCTCTCGTGGCTCTGGAGGTTTCTCTGGAGAGCTGGCTCACGTCTCACTCACCAATTCACCCGGTGGAATGGCCTGAGCTCTGCCGTGGGTGTAGCTGGTGGGTTGAAGGTGGGGGAAGCCATTTCCTCCGTGAACGTCGGTGTTTGCACGAGTCCATGGCAACTTATTGGGACCGGAGGGTAAGAAGAAGGGGGGAAGCACTTTTCCCTGCACGCTTTGTCCACATCTTCTTGCTGGTGGTGAAGGTCAGGGATTTGTAGCTCTGTGGGCTCTCCAAATAATGCCCCACTACTTTACGGAATTGTCTTTTTATTTAGCAAAAACCTAGAAACAAGCTAGAAAGAACCATGCCTGTGGAAGAGACGCTGGCACACTGACCTGCCAGACTCTGTGTGGGCAAAATCAGCCGAGCCAGCCGCAGTGGCAGGTGATGCCCAGGGGACATGGTGGCCAGGCCCTGTGGCTGCGGCAGCATCTCAAGGGGAACCTTCAGATCAGGGTAAACTCCCCTCCCAGCCCCCATGAGCAGGTGGGACCGGGCTGTATTGGCTAACGCCTGAGCAGCACCGAGCGCAGGAACTGGCAATAAGGGGAAGACGCAATAAGCCCATCGGTGCGATTCTCTTTTGAAGTGCAATGCAGCCCTGGTAAATAAATAAAGCTTGGAAACCTCTGTTGCGCTGCACCACTTAAGAGACCGGGATGTGAGGGCAGCGTAATTGGCTGGATGCAGAGTGAAATCCAGGCTCAGCGATTCCATTTTGCAGTTGGCAGCCTTCCCAAACGCAGATCAGGGAAAGCAAGTTGGACTAGCTTTAAAACACAGGGAAATTCTTTATCTTTTATAAATTTTTGCTGATTTAAAGGGTAGGATTAAATTCTCATTTAATAACCCCAAGTGCCTGCTCTCCCCTGCTCTGATCACTCTGTGTAACGGTGATAATGCTGGAAAGGCGCTGGGAGCCTGGAGGCAAGGCAGTGAATTTTCTCCTCCTGAGCACAGATCTAATGATTGTTTGCTGCTGCAGCCTGTGAAACGGGCACCGACTGTTTCATCACGAGCCTTTGCATAAGATTTTGCTAGCTGGTTTCCAGGTCTGTTTGGAAGGCAAGCCGAACGCTTTCTGTTAGCAACTTCCAACTTTGTCATTTGTGGGTTTTCCTCCTAATGAAGGATCCTACAGAGACCCAAATGTTCCTGCTAACATAAGTAGTCTGGTTGACTTAAGTGAGCAACTCCTGGGCAAGCATTGTTTTATGAGTAAGCGCTGCCTGTTCGGTACCTTTATATCGCCACCTCTTACCATCGGCTGAGCTATTATTAAATCCTGTAAATAAAGCCTCTACAATGAACAAGGCGAGGAGCCTCCTAGCAGAGTAACACACAGAGCCTCTGTGTTAACGAGAAGACTGTTTTCCCTTGTCTGTCAGATCAGCTCATTTAGATTATTTAAGTCAAGTGCAATTTTGAAAACAATCTGTTTTGCTCGTGACAGCGTCTTCTTTCTGTATAATGATGCTGAATGGAACAAGCGGCAAAGGGTTATTGATGGCAAATTCTCCACGTTCCCGGGCCCGCACTTCTCCCGTCACCTTAAAAAAGCAGCCCCTTGTTTTATTTTCCCCAGACATTAAGTAGAAAGTATTTTCTAACATGTCGGCTTTCCAACTCCATGCTGAAGCCTTCATTTTGCGTGAAGCCTTGACAGCAAACTGCAGATAAAGGGGAAGGGTGGAGGGGATGGGAAACGCTGAAATGGCGCCAGCTCATTTTTAACTATTTTTAGTCAGTACATTTCTCTGTCTCCTGCAGCTTATACTCTCGCTCTGATTATATGAAAATCCTAATTAGAAAGTTAATGGGGAACTGAAGACGGGAGGACCCGCGTGCGTGCCAGGCTGGCAGGGTGCAGATGGTGGCCGCTGCTGCTGGGAAGAGAGATCTGGGGAACGCTGCCCAGAAGGGCATGTTTACCGAGTGGTGAAAATGTAACTGCAAAGATCCATCTTTGGCAGCTGCCTGAATGCAGGGCAGGCTGTTTGCCCTTGAATAGTTGTTTCCATTATTTCTAATTTCATGTATGACCATAGTGCTTCGGAGGCATTCGAAGGCACAGCAGAGAGGTGGCTGACAGCCTAACACCACCCAATACAGCGCTTCCCAAATCCCAAACCTCCACTGTTTTCCTTAGACCAGAGCAGTCAGAGCGGGGAAGCAGCGGAGCCTGCACCTGTGCTGGGAGACATGCCGGCCGGTGCGGGAGGGCTCTGCCCTGCACAGGGAGCCCTCGCTTCCACCCCTCTCCAGCAGCAGAGTCAATCCCCTGCTCATTGCAAACAGTGGGGCTTTTCCCTGCAAGCCCCACACACGGCAGCTCCTCCGTTCGTCCTCCCGCTCCCGCCAGCGGGAAGAGGTGCAGGCAGGCCAGGAAGGCCACCAGACATGGGAGAGACCAGGAGCCACAGCCACAGCTTCCGAGCACCGCCATCTCTCTGGGGAAGGGGAGGCGGGAGGGGTGGAAGTCTCCAGCAGGCCCAGCTGGCAAACATCTCCCTCTTCTACCACAGTAAAACACGCCTGGGGCATGAGCCTGGGAGCACGTGAGGTGATGCCTACCAGCGTGCTGTAAGGCACGTACGTGAACACTTCACCTTTCTGTGGACAGCAGTGGCAGAGCGTGGAGGAAGCGTCGCTGGCGGCATTGACCGGATTCCTCCCTGCGCACGGTACCCGGAGCACTCCTTCCCACTTGGGAAGATGGTGGTTCCTAGAGACAGTGAGACCATGAGGAAGAGAAGCACTGGCATTTCATAGATGGGTGTTAAGGATTTACTCACCCTTCAGCTAAAAGCAGCTCCCAACCCAGTTACATATGTCTTTTTAAGTGCAGAGGTGTTGTTTTGCTGTCCCTTTGCTGGCAGAATCAGGAACTAGGACTTTAGCAAAGAAGACCAAGCTTCAATGAACACAAAGAACAAAGAATGAACTAAAAAAACGTAGTAAGCAGGACAGAGGTGACCCAGACCTTGGCTCCCAAATAACCTTATGCTCAACAAAACATATGGCTTAACATTGGCCGTATTCTGGAGGTGACCTGATGGGATTGCCTCGCTCTTAGGACCAGCGTGGAAATCAGAGGGGACAGTACAAGCTCAGAAGATGTAGCTAGAGCATGGCCCTCAAACAGTTCCATGGTGGACAATCCCTGGAGCTGCTCACCACCACCCTCCTGTGTTTCTCTCCAGAAGCAGGGGCAGCCAGCGCAGTTCAGGTGTGCACGGTCCGTGACAGCTTCTGCGAGGTGACACATCGACGGGTGAAATGTGAATTCAGGGCAGGCAGCCTGTGAACATGCAGCTCTGCAGCTCCGGCAGGGTTTAAACCAAGGAGCAGCTATCTCGGGCTGCTTCCACCCAGCTGCCATGACCTGTTGAGCACCGCTGCTTTGACTAACAGTCTTTTGCATGGGTGAAGTTCAACCTTCTGTTTCGTCTTGAAGAAAACGTTCTTCCTGTTTGAGGGTGCCTGAATTTCTCTCGTGTATCCAGTTCACCAACCGGTTTCGTATGTGTAAGAACTTAGCTGAAAGAAAGTGTCACCAGGGAGGGTGAAAGAGGTGAGATCATGATGATGATGTGAGAAGGAGATGATGGGATAGGTAATAGAGGGTTAGTTAGTGCAGCAGATTTGCTGACAGCGTATAACCAGCCACAGTATTTACAAGGCAGAATGGAAGCAATCGCTGCAGCAGTCTAGTCATTAGAAACATGTGCATAAATAAAATTAGCGAACAATCTAAAATAATAAAGCAAGCCACAGAGCTTGACTATGAATTTTATTGACAGTGGCATAATACAGTTAACAAAATGACATAACAGGAGTACATAATGCATTTATTAGACTTCCTAACTGAGGACAGACTTAACATCAGTCCTCCTACATCAAATGTAGCGCCTTTAAAGACAGATAACACAGGGCTGCTGTGAATGAAACAGTAACAGGGAGCTGAATCAGACGTCAGGAAATAATGGCTGTCAGTTACACACTATGACATGACAATCCAAACTTTTTCATATGAAGAAAAATAAACAAGACCAAAATTAACTTACGAGTTATTAATAGAACCTGAGAAACTGGTTTCAAATTGTCAGTGCCCTTTCAAGTACATCAAAGATAATACAACCACTTCATGCATGTGCATGTTCGGCTCACAGCAGTGCACACTATGTTATTAAGCCTCTAAGAAGAGAACAAAAATACCCTTACTGGTTATGCTGCGTTGTCATAAATGCTCATCTTTAATAATGTAGGATCTTCTGCAGCTGAAATATACTTCACTCCATTCATGCTGGCAGAAAGACAGTTGATATTGCAGCAGATTTCCAGAGACAATTGCTCATTTGTTCAGGGCATCCATTTATTTTACAGGTGAATAAAACAGCATTCATTCTTCCACTAGCATTAATAAGAATGGTAAAGGCCAACTGAAATTGGGCTGGTAAATGCTGGTGATAATGTGCAAGCTGGATGCAAAAAGCAAGAACTTCCCTATGCCAACAAAACTACTTTTCTCAGTAGCTCAGCTAATAGTGCAGACAGGATGATGCTTATTTCCATGTGAACAGTGGAAGGGAGCTGAGAAGAAAATTAAATTCCTGAACAGTACTGTAGGCACGTACAATAACAATTATTCCCTTGAACAGCAGCTGTGCAGACTGCTGGGGTGTTTTCAACCAGTGCTTTAGAACTCAGTGCCGGAATGCCAGTGAGCAGCCATCTCAGCGACAGCTTTGCTGTGCACCGAAGTAACCCAGTCCTGCAAGCAGACAGCGTATATTGAAAGCTGATACAGCTCAATAAATTTTTTTCAGATTGTTTTGCAGAGATTTAGCTACAAGTAGGATACATCCTCACGACTGGTGTACCTGGCGTGGCACTAATTTCTTCTCAGTTAAATTTCTAAGCAGAAACCTATTATCTGTATTCACCCTTTTTTTATCAGTTTGCTATGAGGGGTGCATCTGCATCTTTCTAATTTTACCCTGTATGCACTGGAAATTGGAAGTAGAAATTAGCCATAATGTTTTCAAATGCAGGTATGCTAAATGTACTCGAGAGTTCAAAAGTAGTATTGTAAGCAAGCGTCTTACTCTTGTGTTTCTTATTGATGCCAGTAATGGGACTTTGAAATGTTAAAAACACTTAAGATATTAAAAAATATTTTCTTGCCATTAATGATGACAATTGAATAATTTCACTTCCATTTTGAGGAATTTTCCAATTTTCACTTTTGCAGTGTTTGGGCTACGAAGGCCTCACAGCAACGCCAGCTCCACCCTCCCCGCAGGGAATGCCTGGGGGAATGCAGATCTGTTTACTATGAATTTTGTCTGCTCTCAGCTTCGCTCTTTCTTGACGTTACTGTTCTTGATTCTCTTCCATTATTCCCTGTCAGTCCTTTGACCGGTTTGATTTTTCTCAATTAATTTCTGGGATATTTTTACCGAAGTCAAGTACAGTAACACGAGAGTGTGGCTCATACATTCTTTGCTCTTCATTTCGGGTATTTGAAGTTAGAAGCTCTCTGTGTACTTTTTGGATTAAGCTGTATGTTCCCATAAATCAATTTCTAGGTAGGTTTGCAAGTGCTGGATACTTTTCCATTACCTCCCTCAGCGTAATAAAGTCAGTGGAAGGATAAGAGAAAGGTCTATCTTACTCTATGGTGGTTATTTACACATTTCTTTGCCGTCAGTCTCAGTAGTTATTGACGGCCCAAAGTCCGGAGCAGCGCTGAGCGTGCCGCAGCGCCCAGGACCCCAAAGAGCTGCCCCACATAGGGAAAAATAGGCATGGAAATGTATGTTATGTTCTTGTCTGTGCCGCGTCCTGCATTGCTCGGAGAAGCGACCGTCCTTTTCTGTAGGATGTTTGATGAGATAGCACATGGAATTCCGTGTATCTTCTCAGGATAACCAAGAACTGCAGTGGCACGCTGAATCCAAAAGGGATCGCCTGGCCAAAGGGTGCCCTACCAAAGGTCACCCTGGCCCCAGGCACTGCCCTCGCCGGGCTCGAGAGAGCCTTTCGCTAAGCGGCCCTTGGGCAGGGGCTGCCCCGGGGGCCGGCGGCCTTGCGCGGGCTCGGCCTGGCGCGGGGTCAGCCTCAATGTCAGGGCGCCGGCCGGTCGCCTCCCCCACCCCGTTGCTAGGGCGGTTGCTGCGGCGCCATGTTGGGGGAGCGCGGCGACCCGGAAGTGCTGCCCGGGGCGGGGTTTCCCTTCCTGTGCGGCGGGGCCGGACCCGGCCGGGTTAGGAGGCAGGAAATGGCGGCGGTGCTGCAGCAGCAGCTGCCGGGCCCTCCCGCTCCGCAGTGCCGGGCCCAGGCCGCCTAGAGCCGCCGCGCCAGCGCCGGGCCCGGGCCGCAGCCACGCCGGGCCGGACTCCGAGCACTTTACATACATGAGGTAGCGGGTGGGGCCGGGCGGCGGGAAGGGCGGGCGCCGCCGAGCCGAGGCGTCGGCGGGGGCTCGGCCGCCGCGGGCGGGGGAGGGGCCGGGCGGCGGGGAGCCCCCTCCGCGCCCCGGGGCGGCCCAGGCGGGGCGGAGGGGGGGGGGGGGAGCGGCGGCCCGGGGCTGGCGGCGCCTCCGGCGGCGGGGGACGGGGGTGCGGGCTGCGGCGCGGCGGCGGGCGGGCTCCCCGCGGGAGCGGTGCCCGCCCGGGCGGGAGCCGGCGGGAGGGGCCGGTCCGCGGAGGGGCCGCGGCGTTTGCCCCAAAGCGATGTTTTCCCTGCGGAGCTGAGCTTTGACCTCCTGTGCTCGTTATTGTTTGCTCCTGCGGAGCTGGCAGCCCTTTGTAGCCGCCGATCTTTGTAGGCTGGGAGGGCGAGGAGGGCTTCCTCTTCTCGCTGCTGTATTTTAAACAACTTCTCAGGCTTAAGTGATGCAGCAGAATTGTTTTCCTTGAAGTACTTGAAAGGATTAAGCAGAGGTTGTGTAGTAGCGAAGGAGCGCTGGCTTTGGTTATGCTCCGCTTGCCTCGCTGTCCCTGGGTAAACATATCATTTGATTACTTGGCAATCTGTGGTCTCCCCGTTTCCTCCTGACAAATCAACATATGGAGCTCAGTGTGTATCTTAACCCCGCTCCAGTTTTATTTTTTGCTTTGTGCTGCATTACTGTTGACATGGAAACCAACACCACTTTCTGTTCCAGAGAATTGGAAGCTAAAGCTACCAAAGAAGTCGAAAGAAAACTAAGCAGGTAAGATACTCATTTAAATTCACTCCTACAGTTTAGAACGAGAGTTGGCCTTGGGCTAGAAATCATTGTGGGCTTTATTTGGAGCTTTAATCTCATGTTAATTGTAAGGATGAAAAACACCCTGAATTTAAAATGTCCTCTATTGCATGGAGAAATCTCTGCAATTTTAGTTAATTCAGTCGACTAAACACCTTGTTAGCATTGTTTCTTTTGCATAATAACAATATCAGGTTCTGTAATAGAGTTTCTTTAATAGAGTAGGTTTTTGAAGATAAAAATAACTTTTCTGTCCTAAGTTGTGGTACCTAACAGTAACTAAAAAAAGAATGAAGGATTTGTTTGGTTTTTTCCTATAAAGTTCAGGCAAATATTGCTGGGAGGCAAGAAGTACTTGGTTTTGGCAAGAAACTTGCTTTGAACTCAAACTGTATGTTGCCATATAACTCTTAGGTCCTTGCTTCTTTTTCCATGAAGAGTTAAAGGCAGTGGATTTCCCAATAGCAAGTTTTTATTTGAGAACTTTGTAGAATGGGCAGTTCCTTTTTTCAGTTGCTTAGCTCAAGAGTAAAGTTATGTGGAATTAAGAATTCTGTGCCAGTAACATACATCACTTTTGTATTTAAGAAGTTATTTCTTCTGCACCTTTTATTTTTAGTACAGTGACTTTCTTGCAAATATCTACGTCTTTCTGTTGTTTACATTCTTTTGATTTTGACTTTTGTCCTACTTTCTTTTTGTGTTCTTTTTCAATTTGACCTTAAGGGGACTTTTGCTAGTGAACTTTTAAAGGGACCTCTGCTAGGGCCATTTGCAATATGCTGAAACCCTGAATATAACTGACAGAATATTAGTTTCTGGTTCCTTGCTTTTTTTACTTGTTTACCGTGCCTAATCACTCTCCAACTTCCAGACTGATTTGTGATTGCACTGTGAAAACAGATTGGCTTTCCTCTGCTGTCAGTGTGTGTCTTCCTTTTTTTGGTAATATGCTTAAGTATAAATAATTTTTCCCATTTTCTTGTTGAAATACATAGAATCTTTAAGATTCTTACCATATTGCTTTAAGAACACTTACCATATTGCTTTTAAATACAACGTCAAGGTCATTGCTAAAGGGACTCGAAGAGAATGATTTCAAATTGCCACTCTTTAAGTAATCTGTCCGCAAAAGGTTCCAAAATGCTGTGTAAAAAAAAAAAAAAAAAATTAAATCATCACTGTTCTGTGAAAAGCACGCAGTGCATATTTGATGCCAGAAGCAATTTCAGAACTGTGTTGTTTAGAT
Source organism: Strix uralensis (assembly GCF_047716275.1). Classification (NCBI taxonomy): domain Eukaryota; kingdom Metazoa; phylum Chordata; class Aves; order Strigiformes; family Strigidae; genus Strix; species Strix uralensis. The sequence goes on from NC_133987.1 coordinate 20,347,247, forward strand.
GGACAGAGTGCTAAGTTCAAAACGACATTCTGATACAAGTCTTAGCGAGTCAGTAGATCTTCACATTTTTATGACGTTAAGAGAGATCTCTTGTCACTATCTGCCACCCCTGCCAGCATGACAAGAAGTGAAAGTAAACTAGAGAACTGCCTGAACTCGGTGCTTCCTGGGGGATGGGGACAGAGCAAGGTTGGCTGAGTAAATTCTGATATGGAATGGGTCTCCGTGTTTTCTGGCACAGAGGTGTAGGTTTTATTCATTTAAAAGATTCAGATCTGGTTTTAAGTTAACATCAATATACCAGCTGTTTTCAGAAACCTGTATTTTAAGTGGTTTATGTTTAGTGAGGGAGTTTTCATCGTGTGAGCACATAGCCTGATAAAACTGTGGCCTGCCTACTCAGGATAGGCCTGATTAATTGTTTTAGTGCTGTAGAACTCAACAGATAGCCCTCATTCTTTCTCTAATGTCATTATTTATGATCTTATTAAATTTGCAGTGACCTAGTCAAATTGTAAAAGAGCAAATATCTTTTCCTGGGAAAGGTAAATAGACCTATGCTACAGTTTTTCTTAATGTAAAATTGCATAGTGTGTATATATAGACGGTAGGCTCCATGGGACGTTGGCATGGCTTCATGTATGTTCTGAAGTCACCTTTGGAGTTTATGCTTATAAATGAATGGGTAGCAAATATTTATTATTTTACTAGGAATATTGGCTTAGACTGCAGGTTTGCGATAGGATAAGTATTATAGCTTTTACTACAGCTTGCTTGTCCAGTTGGAGTGATGCTGTTTTAAACTCGGGATTAGCAATTTGACTTGTTTGGCCTTTTGGAAAAGAATCTTCATTTGGTCTGTGTTCGCTTTCAAATGCATACACGCCTAGCCCTATGCAAATATTCCTGGTCTCAAAAATCAGATTAGTGCATGATTTGCAACAGTAATTCACGTAAATGTATTGCACACTGTATTGTTGCATAACGTTTCAAGTTAAATGTCACCTGTTCAGTCTACCGCTGAACAAGAACTGTCCGTTACTAACTGGAGGAATGTAAGAGTTAAGTTTGGTTAAATTCGGGACCAGTAAAGATCACCATTTAGTTCCTCTGCTTGAAGAAATAACTCTTTAATTCTGTTTGGTAAACAGGGCTTTCCTGCCTCATTTATGTGGAACTGAGAGAAGGTAAATATCTGAAATATGTTTACAATTTCTTTTTCCAAACACAGGAGCTTGACTCTTCCTTCACAAGCATGCAAATTAGAGGGAAAAGTCACACACTGCTTTCATTCACCTGTGTGTCCGCTCCAGAGATTCCATCTGCATTGGTTGCAGACTGTCCATGTTCTGGGAGAGCAAAGCATTTTTGCCTAAAATCATATGTACCTCTAGATTTCATCCATGTATTCCACTAAGCTACTACTGTACAATTTTATTTTCTTTTACTCTTCCATGTTAGAATAACTATCATATTTCCATGAGGCTTTCCTTATCTGCTGTAGAAAAAAAAAAATGAGATGGCTCAATGATAGGGGCGTGGAGAAACAGTGTCAAATGTAGTCATTTCTGTTGATAATTAAGCACTTGATTTTCTGTTGGGTTTTTGGGGGGTGTGGGTTTTTTCCTGATAAACTTCTTACAGGAAGAGTTTATTGCAGAGAGACAGCATTCTATTCATACTTTTCAAGACCTTTAGAGTTACTTAGGCAAAATTATGCATTCCTTTCTCCTCTACACACATTTTTCCAGGTCATGCGTAATTCTCAGGTTATCCCCATAAGGTAACCTGCGTTTACTGTTTCGTTTTCTAGACTTAAAGCAAATCTGCTGTGCAGTACAGTTCTTGTCTCTCCGTTAACAAAACTGTAACAGTCTAGAGTATGGGTGGTCTTACGGTTCAGATGCTGGGCTGGAACAGTTGTTTGGGTTTGTGCATCTGTTACAGATCTCCTACGCGACCAGTGCGATTATGGAGAAGCAGTTTCATCGATCTTCTCCAGTTCATCGTTTGTTAAATGAAGACAGGGATTGTTTATTGCTGCTACTGAAGTCTTGTGTATTTAGATGATAAACTTCTTGGGAAAGAGATTTGTCTTTTGTATGCTTATGTAGCAGTGAATGTCTCAGATGAAACTTCAGGGCAGAACTGTAACACACATTGTTCCAGAACTGTGGCGTATTTACAGTGCTTGTAGTTTGGATCACAGTTCTGTTGAGCCAGCTTCTGCACGGGGAAAACGGGAAGGGTGAGTGTGTTCCAAGTAAGTGGTGGTGGTAGACATGGTAGGTAGAATTCTGTCACTTCACTTTTAGGGTGATAATTTAGAGGCTAAGATATTTAAAAGCAAAAAAAATAAAGTAGCTGACACACATTTACTAATTAATTATTCATTGAAGTAATTGTTTCAATTTTTAGCTTGGCAGCACCTCTTCTATACGTTAATGGCTGGAAAGAATTAACATACATACATGACGTCTGTAAATAAGTGTTTTTGTTTTGCTATCGGTGCCTGAGGCTTTCTTTGCTCCTGTGTAATATGCTGAGTGGTTTTAGTTGCCAGAGCATTTCCATTTAAGGCGCTGGTGGGTTTTGCTGGGGTTTTTTTGTTAACTTCTAAGTATTGGTTTCTATTCCATAAACTTGAAGAGTGCTCTTTTTGGTGTAGTAAGCTATTTTGTGGAAAGGAATAAACGAATTGGAGGATCCATTTTTAATCAAAATACACATTTTATAATTGATTCTTGTATAATGATGGCTTAGTAGAAAAGCTAGCGCTTTTTTTTGTAGAAACAGACATAATTTTTATTGGCAGTTGTATCTAATTGCATAATTTAAAAAAATTTAAAGATTAGGGAACTTGTAGGCCACAATACAGAAAAATTATCAAAGCTTAAAGTCTCAGCAGTATGTTTGGAAGTCTGTGCAGGATAGCAGACGTAGATTGAATACGTAGTGTGTTCACACACACGTTTACTGTCTTTGCAGAATTGTAAAAGATCTTTCAATTCCAGATACTTAAATGTAGTTACCTGGCAGTGTTCCACCTGTAGCACTGCAGGCTAAGTTATAACTAGAAGAAAAGCAAATGGTGGAAAGGATTTATTTGTTTATTTTTCCACAGATTTATTTTATATATTCATCACTGGAAATTTTAGAGTGGTTTCAAAAGGCACTGTGTCTAATTACTTCTAATTCTTACTTTTATCTTTACTCCGTGTAGTAAATGGGTAGGAGGTAAACATCCCTGAAGGGCTAACGCAGAAGTTGGTGGTTGGGGATTCATTAGCCGCTGTGCTACCAGTGTCTCCTGCTTCCCGTGTCAATACATAGGCTGAGCGATGTGCATCCTTTTGAGAAACGGCCTGGTAAATAGCTTTTGACCTGCAGTTAGTAACACAGGGCCAGGAAGAGCTTGGCTAGTTGTTTAACTGGTCTCCTTTGCCCAGCGGGCAGGTGCTTCCCCTGCGTGACCCCCTGCCCGGTGTCGGTCGGGACGGGGCAGTGCTGTGTCGCTGAGGTGTTCAGCGTGGAGGGGCCATTGCGGTGACACCGAAAACCCCGGCGCAGTCTGTGAGGGTCTGATGTGCTTCAGCCCCTGAACGTGCCCAGCCTCGGGGCTCCTGGAAGCGGTTGCAGGTGATGGAAGCAGCCTCTTTAAAAATGTGCGAGCACCATCTTGTGGGGCAGCGGGAGGGAAACGTGGCTTGGCAGTGGGGTTCGGAGCTCCCTGCCTGACTGCGGGAGCATCCCAAGCGGCGCTGGCATCTCCTGCAGCAGCGGTGGAGAGGCCTCGCCCCGCTGGAGCGAGCGCCCTTCTGCTGCGTGGGTGCCTCCGCTCTGGGGCACGCTGGGTGACTGGCGGTAACGCCGAACGGCGACCTGCTTTATTGCAGTGTTGAGATTTGCTGTGTGCGTGTAATAAATGCTTTCACTCAGAGATAAATATTGAGTTCAAATCATAATAATGCAGCGCTATGTCTTAGATCTTAATTTGTGTCAGAATTCTTCTCGTACCCATAATTTCCTCAGTGAGGTGACTAGAATTGTAATTTTATTGTGGCATAATGTGTTTCCCTTTCACGTATTATAACAGCAGAGATAGCACGCTGCACAAACATTAATTACTGCATCCTCAGTGCATCTTCCAGGGCAAATGTGGGTATACTTGATTCTCCTGTTCCACAGCATAAGAATTGAGGTTAAATATGTCTATTTCAGCCCAGATATTTTGGCAATGAAAGCTGAAGCTTTTGAAATTATAGATTAATAGAACTTTTTTTGATAATTTAATAAGTAAAATACGATTTGATATAAATATTACCTGAAATGTTCCAATTCTGAGCATGGCAGCTTTTTTCCAGTTCACAAACCAAATAACAAGTTGAACCATACAAAAATAAAATTAGAATGGTCAAAACTTAAGACAAAGAAGTAGTAATGAATGCTGACTATAGAAGTAAGAATGTAGCTGTTCTTCATTTAATGGCATGTGATTATGATAATGAAGTGAAAGACTTCATATCAAAAATCACCCAGAATTGCAAGGTACTTTCTGTCTTGCCAAAGTGATACCTGTCCTAGAAGCTTAAAAAGTACTTTTTTTTTTTTTCTAATGGCTTAATTCAGGAAAGCGTTTTGGTAATTTGATGGGTTTTTTCCCCTTATACAAACAAGAATTGTGCTGAGGTATACAATTAGAGGAAAAAAAAATAATAGTAAATATTTATCTGACAGTCTGTTTAAAATTATGCAGATAATAGTGGCTTCTACATTTATGTTCTCGGAGCCATCAAATGTGCAGTCTCTCCTGAGATCAAGATCTGTTTTCATTTGGTTTCACTTGAAAATAAAGCACCTTTCAAGTCAAGCTATTTAAACTTGAAGGCCTTTGCTCCAGTCTCAAATGTGAATTTCGTATGGTGTGGGTATTTTATTTTCAGTTCATCTGAATTGAAAAATAAGGTTTGCATTTCTGCTAAGACCATTTAACCTTGAGCAAGCTAATCCAATTATATAGGAGGAAAAGGAAATTCCCTGTACATGTGTGTTAGTGAAAATTGGATGGCTGATAGGGGAAATAATAGAGGTCTGTTTATATATTCATGTTGTGAATCCGAATTCTCAGTCGTTGCTTTTCACTTGGCCAGCTGATGGACCAAGCGTGCTGCTACAAACATTTCGCAGTACGAGGTGGTTGGATCAAATCTACCCAGGTGTAGGGAAAAGCCCAGCAAAACAACTTGTTAATTTTCTGCCTTTGTCTTGTTACTGTGAGACTGGATTCCTACTATTTCTTGTTATGTGCTGTGAAGTAACATGAAGCTGCTGATAGTTTGTACACAAAAAATAATAGGGCAGGAATAGGTAGCTATTAAAGTCTAAGATGATAAATGGGAAATACTGCGTAACACTTCTGTTTCTCAAGGAGTAGCATTAAAAATGTAGCTTGTTTGTTATGTGTTCTAATGGGTGTTGGAATCTGATGCATAAATACTCTCATTTGCTGTCTGTTGAGAGGGCTCTGTATGAATGTGTTAGAAAGAATAAAGGAAATTTGTGCTTTCAGCTGTCAGAGATGGAAATTGAGGAATTCTCCTTTAGGCTGTGATGACTTAATAGAGAAATCTGAATTTGTAGTTCAGGTTTATGTTTATGTAAGAGGGTAGAGGGAATAGGACTACCTTGAAAGAGTCAGTTTTCAGTGAAGAACAGAGGCAGTAAGGGCTTCACTGTTATTTAATTGTACAGTGGGTTAGTTTTGCTTTCCAATCACTGAGATTTAACATTATAATGGTAATCTAATATTCTTTTAAAAACTTGTCGTGAACTATACAGGTGGGTAATTTCTTTTCAGGGGTCACGTAGGGTCCTGATATTAATCATAGGGGGTTTTTTAGGTGTTCTAGGCTGGCTTTGTAATCTAAGATCAGTTTTTCTTAAATACATGAAAATAGAATGATCACAGTGTCATAATTTAGGAGTTTGATTGTTCCTGTGTGGAAACACAAAAAGGTGCTCTGGTAGAATATTCCAGAGATATTGGTGTGTTGTTTGTTAGCATCTGTATTCTAAAAATGAAATGTAATCTTGTTGATTTAGCTGTAGCAGGATTGTTGAGTTTTTTTCTTTTTCTCTGTGAAAATACTATTTTGCGTTCTGCTTGCTCTTTAAAGTGCTATAGCTTTCTTCTAAAAGCTGAATGATTTTTCAGTTAATGTAGTTTTTGCGTGTGACACACTGAAATTTGTTATACAAAACAAGTTGCTAGTGGCTTTCTTAACTCTTAGAATTCTTCTCAGGTTATTAGAAATCCTGTAAAAAGCCTTTTGTTCCAGTAGCGTACCATCCTGCACTGTTGACACTTCCTACATCAGAGGTGTTCAGCCTGTGCCCATAACTGCTGTGGCAGTCGGGAGGGAGCTGGGCTGTTTCCCCGGGGCCACCCAGCCTAGCAGAGGCAGGTTTCAGCCTGGTTGATGGTGTCTCCCAGCAGCAGCTCCGTGGTTCCAGGGGTAAGTCTGGCAGCTCATCCCATCTTGCACTGATGTGCACAGCCAGTGCTGGGCACCCCAGGAAGGAGAGCGACCAGAACAGGCTGATTGATGCTCTGGATCGTAGCTTACTCCCTCCTCGGATCTAAGCAGCCTTCAGCACAGGGGACATCATGAGAAGGTGACAGGAGTTCCTGCTGCACAGCCTGCTTGTGACGGTGTGTTTTCCTGGGGTGATCCGGGGCCCTGCTCACAGAACCTGTGCGTGACCTGGCGCTTCTGGGAGGTGCTGGCCCAGCAGCAGCGTGTGGGGTAGCTGTGCGTGATGCACAGAGGCAGTGAGATGGTGAGAGGAGAAGGGCTGCAGGCACAACTCTTCCTGCCCAAGGGAGGAAAATATGGTACTTGGCCTTTTCAGTTGGGCTAGAGGTCACTTATTCTCAGTGGTACTTCAGGAAGTGCTGTCTTCCTGAATAGCGCACCGGTGACGACTCTTTGTACAGAAGTCAGCTGTGAACGAGTCGTGTCTTCTATCCAGCATGAACTGTGATATATAGAAGCTATTTTTTCTAGACTGAATTCAGACCCACGTGCTTCTTGTATCGTTTACCAATTCCAATTGCCTCTTAAAAATTGGACTATTCCAAATTAACTCAAAAGTGGGGGTCAGTGTTACCAACTTCAGTTTGGTTACAAATGCTCAGGATGCAAGACAGTGAGGGACAAAACTGCCAAATGTGTCACCTTTATGGGGCACAGATGTCGCTGCAGGTTAATTGTTACCTCAAACTTGCAAACCATCCAAGGAATTGCTTTAAATGAAACTGGCCAGCTGGAATTGTTTTCTGTAGTTATGTGACTAAGCTCTTAGTTGTCTATGAAACAATTTTTGAGACCTAATTGCAAATGCAAGATTGCTTTTTGCAGTAAGACAGTCCTCAATGAATCTTGCAGCCAGATTAAACTATGCTAAAATGCAGAATAGCCATGATGTGTTTGATGGTTTGTGATTTGTCTTACAGTGCAACTAAAATACAGAGGGGTCTCAGAAATACCATTTTTAGTTTTTTTTTTTTTTCCATATCTTAACACATCAGAAGCAATTCTTTTAAAGAAGAAATAAGTAATGCTTGTTCTCTGTTAGTAGAAAATCTTGAAAGACAGAATTCGATTTGTGGAAACTTTTTAGAGCAGTGGTCTGTCTGTAGCACATTACTGTATATGTAGGGTGGAAAGAATACTGGTATTGTTTGACTGCTCATTGTCAAAGCATGCTGCAGCTCTAGGCTGGGAAATACCTGCAGTGTCAGACTGCTTTTGTGAACACATGCAGCGTGAGTTGACGGGTACTTGTAACTGTCACCCTAAAAGTGGTAGAGGAGGAAAGAAATGCTGGATATACAATAAATCAGTGTTATTCCAACAGAAGGGAGCACTGGGAAAAGAAGCAAGTAGAGGATGAAATCGGATTTGCAGTGAGAACAAAGATCTTGGCAAGTAGGGATGAAAAACAGTTTCTGTTTGTATTAGTTGCTCTACAGATACATGTAGCCAAGCTCCAAAGGTTTTCTGTTTACAGAGAGAAATCAGAGAAGATATTTGTGATTAAATAAAGAAATACTTGTTAATTTTGTGAATATAAAACTTTCCTCCCTCCAGACAAATTGATTTTTACCATCTAGATAAAGCAAAACTGTTGTCTGGCAGTATTAATAAAAATAGATTTGAGAAAACTGCTTCAGTTACCCAAAATGTAATCATACGATTTTTTTTTTTTTGTCTTGTGTTGATAGTCTCGGAAGTTTCTGTGCCCTATAAATATTTTAAATATTGCTGGCTTTTTTCTTCCACAGTCAATGTCATGTGAAAATACTACCTTATCTCTTTTTGTTTGAAACTAATATTAATAGTAGCCAAGTGGCCGCAAGCTTTGAACTTTAAACGGAAGTGTCGTTACTGCGACATTGTCCTTACTGGGAGGAGAACCACTTTCAACATCTTGCTGAAGACTCTGACAGTGGGACAGAAGAACAGTTTTAATGTTTAAAGGTAGAACTCAAATGAGCAGCAAGAACGTTGCCACATCCCGTTCCAATTGTCACGGAAGTTAGGACTTGTCTGAAGGACATGGTTTGCCCAGTGAGAGGGTAGATGTGTGGTGGAGCTGGTGGTAAGATTCAGGACATCAGAGGGATGTATGGTGGATATACGCTTTAGAAAGAGATCTGGAAAAACATTTTCAACGTATTTTTTTTAATCTCATCCACCTGACTATATGGTCAGGGCTCGTGGACCAAAACTTTCCAAGTTTTCGAACTTGGAAGCATTCCTGACCCTGAAAGAGCAAAGAAGACTCCTGCAAGTTGGCTTTCTAGTACATAAAAATGCTTTAGTCTCCAAATCTCAAACTTTGAAGTAACTGAATATTCGTATGTTAGTATGTTCCCTCTCTCTCTGCCTAACAAAAACAAACTGCCGCCACTGTTTTATTTTTATATTCAGCTTTATTGTTACTTTCTAAACTTCAGAATCCTTCTTTCTGTGAGCAATTGTTTTTATTCCCATGTATGAAACAACTAACTCATCTTCTGTTGCACATTCCGTGTTGTCACGAGCTTTTTGCACCATTAGCCCAAAGGCTTTTTTGCCTGCTTGTTGCCACGGTCTCTTCTGTCAGTTGTGTTTGTGTGTTCGTTCTCATTCTTATCAAGAATCACTGCATCTCTCCAAGCATGGCCTTAAAGGAAAGTTTATTTTTGTTATCCTGAAATTTGTATCAGATGTTAATTCCTACCGACCCTGATAGCTTGCAAGTGTGCTTGCATGTCTTCAGTTCTTTCTGCTTTTTATACTCTCCGTGTTCTCCCTCTTGTCTTGCTTTCACTGAAGTCTGTTGTTAAACAACATAATCTGGAAAGTGGTGTTGCTGCTGTGTGTTCTGTTTTAGCGCGTGAAATGAATCAAGTGAATTTAAACTAATGTAATAGGTTTTGTTTTGACTTTTGAAAAGTTAGTTCTGTCGCTCGATTGAGGTGCTGTAAAACTGCCCTGCTGTTGAAAGCTCTGGTCTGACCGTGCTCTTCCGTTCATGTTCCTTCTAGTTCATGTGTCCTTTACGTCAGCAGTCCCGTCCATGCAGACACAGCCAGCTGAGTTATCTCACTGCTCAGGCCGGAAAATGTGTGCATGTGGGTTGTTTCTTGGCAGAGGTGGTGGTGTTTAAGATCAGTGGGCTGATGCCGATTCCTCCCTGGCTGTCTAGGCACCATATTGATGCCAGAGGGGTGCCTGGCTGGGGAGGGACCCGTTGCTTGCCTTGTGTGAGCGTAGTCAAACCCTGGGCTGGGTCAGGGCCGGTGGTGAGTGCCAGTGGGGGGCTGGGATGCGAGAGCTCAGTCGTACAAATCCACGGTAGCAGGTAGAGATTCAGTAACATCTGAATTTGCGCTGGCTTTTGAATCAAATTAATGTCTAAGCCTTCACTGTAAGTTTTGGAAAAAAGAAAATCTTAACGTGTAGCCTGACACTGCATCTGCTCTTGAAGTTTTGTCACTTGTGATTTGCAGTGAAAGTACATAGTCCCTGTAGAAATATTATCCAATTAGAAGTAAAATTCCCCAGTTCCTTTTGTGTCACTGTGAAATAATTGTTCTAAAATGAATCTAAGTGTGTACAGATTATATTTTGGGAGAGTTAATTACAAACTGTGTGGTTCAGGGATTTAGTGCAAGAAGAGGAAGAACAGTTGATGGAAGAAAGGAAAAAGAGAAAAGAAGACAAGAAGAAGAAGGAAGCTGCTCAAAAAAAGGTATGTTGAACACTAAAAACTAAAAACCTGTGCTTATGGGTTACTTTTCATCACTAGCAACTCTGTTTTAGCTGTTGCTATTCAGAAGTGTTTTCTTTTTGATTTAATGTTTTAAGCTTTAAATGTACTGTCTTAGTGTTAACTGACACGCTGAACATCTTCATTGGCTTTGTGTACAGTTTCTTCAGAGATTAAATATTCTTCTGAGATGACCAGTCTTTTTCCTGATTGTTAGTTGAAGTGGTTTCAAGTTTGAAAACTTCCTCAATGTCAGTTCATTTATTATTAGAGTATAATTATCTTTTTTTTTTTTTTAAAGATAGTGGCTTTCAGCTGTAGCCTTACTTTACCTTCTTATCCTTCAGTATGGAGATACATGTCATAAGACAATTCGTAGGGAAGGTGGATAAAACTAAAGATATTGACAGGGAAGGTGTTTTGGAATAGAAGCATCACAGAAATGCTTGTAGACACTTCAGAATTCCTGTTTATTGTCAATGTATTAATCACAGCCATTGATTCTAAATATTGACTCTAAACTTGAGAGGAGCTTGTAAATCTGTTTTTAAAAACATGTTCATTTCAGTTGGTTTGCTAAGCAGTGGTAGCAAAGTGAACCTGCTTAACAGTTTTTCTTTCATTCCATTGACTAATGCTAGATATTTATTATATAGTCGAAAAATCAGTAGTCAGCTCTCCCTTTTTGTTGGCCTAAATAAAGGTGTTCGTTGCACACCTGTACAAAATTAGGTATCTTGCAGCAAATCTAAGTGAAATAGTCCTGGAGCGATACTCCTTGAAGAGGTATTTGCTCATATTTCAGAATGAGAGGTTCTTTTCAATAGCTGACAGCAAAGATGCATAATAATTTTTGGACCTCAATTATAAATTTATAACTCATTTTCCTCCTGGAATTCTTTTTTAATCAGAAGTTGTAACAGCAAAGGAACTGGTTTACTTGTAGATTTTGAATCTTCTAAATAAATGGTACTTCATAGCTGACTTCCTCCTCCAAAAGTTTCATTTTTTCATGAGTTTGAAAGGCATGCTTCAGAGTGGAATTTGTAGAAGAAATAAAAGCATAAATATTTTTTGAAAGTGGAGAAACCAGATCTTTGCCTGAAATGGAAAGGTTTGCTTATGCATTCTGCTGCTGTGGAGCACCTGCTAGACTGTTCTTCAGAAGCCATGTCTTTATTCATGTGCTGTATTCTTAGAGTAATGAAATGTTGAGTGTGGGGACTTCATTTATCAGGAATTTAAGCAGCTTCTGTGGACAAAAGAGTAGGGTGCCACAGGGATGCTCATGTGCGTTCCTGGAGAAGCTTAAACTTGTTCTAGATTAAAGAGAATATACCTCTGAAAAACCATGGTAACGAACAACTGCCAGTTAACTTAGCTGTTAAAAAAAAAAAAGTCCTAGTACAGACGTGGCTTGATTCTAGATTAAAATGAGGATTTGTTAATACAGGTCACAACAAAGGGAGAATCCCTTTTCCGTTGCATTAATATTTATGAGTAGTTTCAGGTTGGCCAAAATTGCTCCTTCTGTTTTGTAAGCTAACTTTGTCTGTTTGATCTCTTAAGAACATACTGGTTTGTATTATCAACCATAGGCTCTCTAGCAAAAACTTTAAAGCATTTAACCGCGCACCAAGTACTGATATATTTTGGAAGTCCCTAGCTGAAATATGTTCAGTGTTTTTTTTCTTTTAGAGAATAGCACCTTAGTATAAAAAGCAGCCAGGAGCCTTGTCCTATAGACCCTTTCTCTTTGCTGGTCTCTTTGGGTGCTGTGGATAGCCAGAAACAGCAAAAAACCTGAAAAATTCTAAGTTGTCTCGTTTGCCCGTTCGTGGGTCAAGTGACAAGCTAATGAATTGATTTTTAACTCAAGTCACAACTGGGCGGGGGGGTGAGATTACAAGCTCTTCAGGGTAAGCTCTAAACACATGCACAGGCATGGCAAGAACTGAAGAGGCATCATGTAATCATGCTGTGGAAGGAAAAACTAATGCTTGGGGTTTACATATACTGTAGTTTTTTAACAATTGGAACTAAAAGGAGTAGTAGAGGAACAGCTGCAATCACAGCGGTATGACACTTAGGGAAGGTTTGTTCTGTGCTTGCACCCCGACGCTGAGCAGCTTCTGCGGGACATCAGCGGTTGCATTCCACTTACCTTTCTGTGACAGTATAAAAACATGTTTTGAACACGTCGTTCAGAGCCAGCTGCTCTACATACAGCATCCTGGCGTTCGAAGTGCGTACGGAACTTCCCAAGTCTTCAAAATAAATTTTTTAACAGATTTGTTGAACAAAGAGCATAATGAGAAGCTGTGGTGTTATACAGCGGCCTCAAATACAGCGGCTGCCTTTTGGAAGATGAGGAAGAGGGGCAGTGGTAGTAGTAGTCAGTGTAGTAGGGATAAGGTAGACAAAACTGGAAATGAACGTGGTGTGGGTATTTTGATACGCCCGTGTAAGTGGCCATTGGCTTTATTTTTGCGTTCTTAATTCCAGTGGCTGATGTATTGCTGTTAGTACAGTGGATTTTCTTCAGAAGAGATTTTGCAGGCGTCTTCGTCTTTAGCTATTTTTAGCAATCTCTAAGAGCTTAAATTATAAAAATGAAAAGCTTGTGCTCAAGGTTTATTGGGAGCAAGAGGGTGCATTTCAAACCGGACAGTATAACTTAAGTTTTTGTTTGTAACCTTGTCATTGTCAGCTTAAGAAGCTGAAAAAGAGGGGTTTTCTGTTAATGTGCTCTTGATTTCCTTAAGAGAAGTGAGGCGGTGGCACTGAAGAGTCATTAATAAAGTTTCAGTAGTCAGCCCCAACAGTGCTAACGTCTGAATCTAGCCAAGTCTTACATCAAATCGGTGAATCAATACGTTTTTCTTGCATTCACACACGTTCCGTTTTCTCTCTCCTCACGGTTTTAATTATAGACAATCGTAGCTTAAGTATTATCGCAAATTTATTGCATGCTATGAGTATATTCAGTGTCATAATTAAAATGGGTTGTATACAGCTACCAAAGTGACCGCATCAAATTAAATCCCGTTTTGCTTTGGCAGTAGTGCATTTTAAAAGTGGTAATTAAGAAAACTCAGATAGGAAGAACTATGATCTGTGCTTTTGGGGGGTCCTTTATGAAGTTGGTTTCACTATGTTTTGCAGTTAAAACTGCACAAGTAAGGTGCACTTCCATACAACAAATGTTTCTCTCCCCATTTTTATCCTATGGTAAAATTTTATTCAAATAGATCTCTTGGCTGTATCACAGGTATAACCAGCTGAATCTTGGCAATGAAAAACTTAAAGCTTTTGCATTTACTTTCTTACTTCCTTTCAATTTCTAGGTCCCTCCCTCTTCCCCTGCCATATTCTGCAGTAGAAGTGGTGGTGGTTCTTTGCTTCCAGGCACAGTTTTTAACTTGCTTCAAACACCTTAATTTGCAAGTTTAATTCAGTCTGTTTCATGTAGTTATCTTTCACATTAATTTTTGTTTTCTATAACATTTAAACAGCGTAAGGAATAATAGGCATGGGTTGGTTAGAGAAACACTTCTGAAATAGATATATAATAACTTTAAAACATTTTAAAAGAGGAAAGTCAAAATCTAATGTTGCTTTATGAAGTGGCACATGCACATGTGGTTTTTCTCTTATCTGCCCAAATCAATGACACTTCTTTTTTTCTTGTTCTAGGCCATTGAACAAAAAATCAAAGGTAAGTAACTTTAGGGTTATTTCTATTCTGTATATTACTTCTGTGTGTTTAAATATGTTGAATCAAACGAGTCACCTGAAAGCTCTTCTCAAATGTAAAAGATGGGATCCTTGAAACTTCAGTTGCACTTTTCACTGCCCTCAAAAGACTAGAAGGGTAATGGCTAAGGGTTTGTTCCAGGCATTGGAGTCTTCTGTTCTTATTTTCCATTCTTAATTACTTACACAGCACCAAGCATATACTTAATACCTTGAGTTCTTTTCCTTATTTGCTTTTTTCCTTCCTCTTTTTTTTGCTTTGTTTGAAAAGCGCACAAACACTCTAACACTTCAGGTGTGACCATGTATAGATGTAATGGGTCGGTTTGAAACTTCATTTCCAACTATGTAAGTGCAACTGGGGTTGGGAACGCTTGATAGTTAAAACTAGACATATCAATTGCTTGTTTAACTGTTGCCTGTGGCACAGTGATCAGGATGGTGCTTTCTGAAAGGTGTAACTTCAATGTTCAGTGCCAGGCTGGGAACACTGCAGTTCTTCTGAATGTTTGTGGGTTTTGTACAGATCTCCACTCCAACCGACTTCTGTAAAGGGCAGAAAAAGATTCTTTTGGCTCTCGCTTTAGTTCTAGCCCATAACCTGTTAGTTGGGAAGTGAATGGTAATTGCGTAAGTGATCATGTGGAGTGCTTGCTGAATCCCTGTTTTCTGGGAACTTTGGGTTTAATTTAATACTTACTCGAGCAGTGGTAGAAACAGGAGCTTGGAAGCCCTGCTTAGCAGAGATGCAATTACTGTTGGAAAAATCAAAAAGTGTTTGAAGTGCTGTTCTCGCATGAAGGTAGTAAAATGGTAGAGGACACACTGCGCTTGAGAAGAGGTGAAGAAACAAATGAAAGTGTCCGTTACTGAGGCGTGCGTTTGAAGAAGCATCCTAGTTCGTGTGTGGTTGAAATGGAGGAGGCAGGTTCTCCACATAAAAAACGCGCTGATTCGCCTGCCAAGGACTGCAGTACCATTACCAGGTATCAGGAGACACGTTTAGGTCTAGTTTATTTAAGTGCAATGTATACTTTAGTGTGTGTGTTTAAATGGGAAACAAAAAAACCAGCTTGAGCAGGACCAATAGGTTTTCAGCTTGTGGTGGTGCTGTGGGGAGGGATCACGGGCCGCTCGGGTTCTGTGTCTTGGGGAGTTCTCCTTCGTGGCGCACACAGGAGGCTGGTGGTTTGGTTCTGGGGTGTCGATCTCTTGACGCAGAGGAAGCTGCCAGAGCGTGGTGGCTGCAGGAGCGTCCACGTGCTGTTCCTGTGGCCGATGTCAGTCACGGGACCAGCCGGTCCATCCGTGCAGCCATCCTCTGGAGTTCACCTGGCCCTCCCGACCTGACTCCGGGCACTGGAATCACTTGGGAATTCTATGGTTGTCATTAGGCACAGAACTGAATACTTAATAAAATTGCTGGAAGAGTATTATAATTACTAAATATTCTTCATTTGTTTTTTAAAGCACCCTTTCTGAAGCAGTGTGTGGAGTTGCACTTGAAGTGCAGGCCAAGCGTTTGTTTTCTTCTGTGTATTCCTGCCGTAAGGCTTCTAAGATAATATACCCGATTGAAAGAGTTGTGAAAGTCTTTGGTTTTGTTCTGAAGTAATAAAATATATCTGAAAAGACAGTGAAGGAGAATGATAAAATACTTTGCTGTCAATAATAATGTCCATTTTGAATGAACGTTTGACCTGCGTGCTTACGCTGCACTGGCATCCGTGCGTCACATCGGGGACGAGGCTGCAAAAGCAAATGGCTAAAAATAGCATGAAGGCGGGAGGGCAGTAATTCTGCTCAGTGGGCTACCTGATGGTAATCTTCAAATTGAAAGAAAATGCCTTTCTTTTGAAGGACAGAGTATATTTTTTCTTTTTTTTTTCTTTTCTCCTTTTTCTCCTTGGAGGCCTAATGTTTACTGATGGAAGTGTTAAGTTCCAACTTTAATGTTACATTATTATTAAAAGAGTATTTCAGGAAGTTTAGCAGGAATTTAGAGTTGTCAAACGCAAGCTGGCAGTCCTTCTGAAGAACAGACATGATTAGATTCAGATACGCAACTTTTTGAGTTTCTATAGGAACAAAATTGGTTGCTTATGTTGCACATAGCTCTTTCATTGTTTCAACAGTTTTGCCTACTTGTTTTCAGGATGCAAATTAATGTTTCATTAGTTTCCAAGTTTCCATCGCGTTAATGTCTTAAATAATTTATTCTGTGCATGAGCTGAAGATAAAATACAAGAGTATAGGATCTCTAAATTATTCAGAATTATGTTCCTTCTTTTAGAAAAGTAGCTGGTTAAGTGGTGGGGGTGGGTAGGGAGGTTATTTCTTGTTTTTAAGCGTAGTTTGGATGGCTTCAAAATGTTGTTTCAGCTAAGGTAGAAATTGCTTTTTCACCAGCTGAAGTAGCTACCAGTGTGCTTGTAAAATTATAAGACGCTCTTCTGAGGAAGTTAATAGTGCTGTTTGGTCTTGGGTTTTTTTCCCCTCTTCAGGAATAGGAATGGGAAGTGATGAAGACAATGCTAATATAAATGTTTCTGGTACAAGTAGCATTTTAGTACTGTAGTATTGTCATTAAAAATGCATGTATGTCATTCCTGTGGATTTCAAATATTCTAACCTGTCTAGTCTTATACATCTGGTTTTATTAAGAGGGAAGAGGAAGTTGGTAGGAGTTAGAGATGAATGTATTATTTAGTTGCTAAGTGGAAGGTTTCTCTATCTGTGCAGCAGCTAGCATAACAAATTTGTACATTGACAAGTGCCCTCCAAGTGCTCTTGTACCAGGTATTTCAGGAAAAAATAACTATTATTTGAAAGTCCTTATTAGTTGAGAATACTTTAGAATTGTCAATTGTTGTGGTATTCCTTCTGGCTTGGCAAAATACATATTTTTGCTGTGTTTAATGTCAGCGCTATTAAAGACAGACAAAATCAATCAATTTACCCTGAATTCCTCCTAAAACAGGACTCTACAAACCACACTGTGGCCACAAGTAGCTAATGTTAAGCCAAGCACTAAAGTAAATACTATTTAAGAACGTTTGAGTTTTGTTGTATATGCTCGCTTCAGTAATCAGGGTGTACTTCTGCAGAATGAGATTTCATTATGAGATGAAATATCTTTTTGCACTCACTTTAATGTATGTTCATAATACCCCAGTGAAGTAATTTCTAAAATTTGACCAGTAATGTTGATGCTAGTGTTGTGGTTAGTTGTTCTGGATGCTTTTGTGCTCTGCGAAACAATACAAGCTAGAGCTGGAAACATCTGTCAATCTGCAGTTCTGAATTCCTCTGCTTTGTAGAAGGCAGAGGCATAAAGTACTACTTTTATTGCAGAACAGAATAAACTTTGAATCAACCACTGAAACGGAAAGTGCTTTTAAAAATAGCTGGGTGTGGAATTGAAATCTTTGACTCATATTTCCCACCTTGGAAACTTATTCATTTTCTTCCCTGTGAAGCAAAATTGCCCGAATACACTAACTCTTCTGTTTTTTGTCAGTGGTTTTTTTTTTTTTTTTCACTTGCCTAACTGTGCTTTTCCTGATTGGAAAAACTGTTATGTTAGCTTTTAAATCTTGAAAGCGAATAGCAAAAATGAACAGAATAAGGAATGCTTGCTGTTAAAATTACCCGTAGGAATGGCACACAACTTACCTTTGTGCGGATCTTCAGGGGTTAATGAATTGGCAAACAGTTAGATATTTTCCAGATCAGCTAGCTGAGCTTACAGCTGCGGCCATTTTTCCACAACGAAAATTCTAGCACTACATCTTACGTGTGTCAGCTTGAAAGCCAGACTTCCTCTGTTTGCCCTTCAGCATTCCAGCACTGACAACTCTTTGGGGCATGACATGCAGGGAGAGAGCATTACAATACATTTTTAAGAGGTCAGCTTCAGCAGCAGCAAGAAGAAACATTTAAATGACAGCTTGGTGCTGTTCTTTGTGTGGTTTAGTAGACGATTTGATCTTTGTACGCTGATTTTGTGCGAGCGAGAAACTGTTTTCCATCTGCATTAAAGTTATTCAAACAGCTGCCATTTTTTTTTTATTGGAGGGGGAGTTTAAGTCACTGGGCCCCTACTCCAGGAGGAGTTGGCAGGCAGCACTCCTGGAGCAGTAAAATGACACCATGCTTCTCCTCCATTTTCTAATGAAATCTGCAGAGTGGGAAAGCAACACAAGTTGGAAGCGTCTTTCTTTGGAATCTCTCTGTAAACTGTAACTTCACCATCCCCTGCTTTGTGGGTTTTCAGCAGGTTTGTTCTTTATGAAAATCTGTCATTTTTAATACTTGTTTCTGTAAACTTGCTGTTACTAGTCAAGTAAATTAACTGTGATAGACTGTAAGTCTGTTAATACTATCTTTCTGCTTTAACATGATTCAGAATAAAATACTGAAGTGCAGAGCAAACTTTTATTAAACAAGGAACTTGTTTATAACAGAATATGAATATAATGATTAAGGGGTGCTGGAATTTATAGTAGCCATATTGGAATATTAACGTGTTATTTAGTCTTCTGAGAAGTTTTGGACCAGAAAATGTTCAACAGGATAAATTGTATAGCTTAAAACTTTGTGGTACTTAGGGAAGTGCAGGCAAGAGAATTCTGATTAATTTCACTTTGAAATTAAGGTACAAATGTAAACTGCATATTCTTTACTACAAGCCTATTATCTGGTAGATTTCTGTCTAGTTTGCTGATAATACTGGAAAGAATTACCATATTTGCTAAGGAAATGAATGCATAGAATATGAGAAATACAATTTTCTTAAACTGTTTGTGAAGTCTTGTTCATGCCGTAGCTTAGGGACTGGCTTGGCAGAACGTGGCTTGTTTATTACTTTTATGGTCAAAAGTGATTCGATTACCTGCAAGTCCATTGGATTATGTTATAATACGCACTGTGTCTTAAAGTAGCTTTAATTGGGGAAGTAAAGTACTAACATTGCTGGGTTGCAGCACTGCCCTAAGCATGCTGTTTGCAACTCTGGATGTCTCGTGGAATGTCGTATAGAAATGATTTTATTTTATTTGAGAGGAGAAACTGTACGTGAATGAAGTAGTACTGTAGGAAAACTGAGTGTCTTTCATTGACCCTGTTACGGGGTGTTCCGTGTTGGATTAAAAAAAAAAAATCTGAGTGAGGTGTGCTTTCCACTTAAACAGACCGGGGCGGGGGGGGGGGGCTTAAATACAGTGTGCAGAACGCTAGAGGATGTGTATGTGTCCCTAAGTGGTGCCATTACTTTGTTGGCTTGATAATGATACACTGGCTGCAAGAAGTGGTTGTTTTCTGCATATGGCTGTCAGCACACCTCAGGTGTAGGCTGAACTGTGCTTGAAACTGTAAAGAGTACTTGGTGTGAATCAGTTGCAGCAGAAGTCATGCTGATAGATCAGAAAGTTAAGATTTGGGCAGCAGTTCTACAGGTTGCGGTATGTGAAGAATTTTTTATTTCAAAGCTTGTTGCAGTACCTAGACCGCAGGAATGTGCTAAGTGCTTGTGCATTAAAATGTTGACAGATTCTTAGCTATTTGCTAAAATAGCCCCCCCCCCCCCCCCGGCTCAGTGATTCTCAGTTATTTTAGTTATTATTAAACCAGGAAATTTGAAAACGAATACATGGAAATAGGTTTAAGACTTCTTTGTATTTGTGAAATTCAGTCTTGATCATAATTTCTTGTTGCATTATATGCATCAAAACAGTATGCAAGGAATCTGATCTGAGTTACCTACTTTTTTAATACAGGTAGCGACTTCAGTTGATGGAATCTGATATGCTATTGGTGATTTTTATCAACTTGTCAATTTATCTAACAGCTTTTGAATATCCATATTCCCTGTGCTCTGTACATTAAATTGACTTATGTCTTGGCTATTCCTCTCCTTAATTCTGTCCTTCTCCAGTCAGCTGTGAAATAGGGAGCGCTGGGTCAGAGCTGTGGTGGGGCTGTGGAGGGTGAGCGGCTGGGGCTGGGGACAACTCCTCTTCCCTTGAGACTTCCGTCTCCTGTGAAACAAGGAGGTGGCTAAAAGTATTCTTTGCTGCTTTGCTTAAGTAGCCTAAATGTAATATTCCATTAAAACACAACTCAGATGCAGATTCTGAGGTGACAGTTTATTCTAAAGGCCTTTATGTATGTGTTTTTCAAAATACATAACTGCATATTATAGTAGAAATAAAAAGAAATTAGTCATAAGTAACATTGACAGTATTCAAATTGATTCCTTAAACAAAAGCTTAAGGAGTTTGTGTTCATTAGTTTTTATGTTGTATTCACATGCATCTGTTCTGAAAGTGAATGATAAAATGGTCTTTAAACAAATGAAAAAAATTTTAAAAGCCCCAGAAAACTACATTTTCAGCCATGTAGTAACAATATCCCTGCTGCTGACATGCCAGGAAACTTAAATGGAACACAGCAGGGAAGTGGTTTGGGGATGCTGCTCTTAAGCCTCGAGTCATGTACGTTTAGATGCTGCCAATGTGCAAAACTATTGTTGAAAACAAATACAGCCTTATAGTAACTGAAACCTGATTTGTAATTGGGTGCCACCCCACCCTGCGGTGCGGAGCCAGAGCCCTTGCTGGTCCCCAGCAGTGCCGCCTGCCTCAGTTTCCCTCTTCCCCAGCACCCAGGGTCACTCCTCTTCCCCAGCCTGCCACCGCCATAGAGATGCTGATGGAGCTGTGTCCTGAGCTCTTCTCTCGCAGGACCTCAATGAAAAAATTGTGGGGCTGACTTCAGCCTGGATCACTTTTCCCTTCTGTTGGCTGCACGGGCCCAGAGAGGGTTGTGTTGCTGGGGAAGGAGTGACCTGTAACTAGGAGGAACCTCTTTAAATGTTTGTCACCGGAGAAGCTGCATTGCCGAGCTGTGACCTTGCTGTTAGCAGGAGGAATGCCACACAGATTAAACTATTTTCCTTCAGTAACTTCTAGAACTGCCAGTTTCATTTTGTGAAGTTCTGGGTGGAGATGGTGACTTGACCACGTAGGTAGGTCAGTGCTGAGGGAGGTCATGATCGAGTCTTGAGGTATCTCAGGAAGTTCCACGGTAAATGTAGACACACTGTATGGATGCCTCATCTGAGAAATTTGAAAAGTGCGTTAACGTGTCGATAATGTGAGGGACTGGAAGTACAGCTTACGCGTTGTAGTGGTTGGGGTGGATGGCAGTAGCGCCAGGAAACGCACATCCATAGCTCGCTGTGTCCTTTCTGGGTGTTGAGCTGCTTTACTAGCCAGGTACCTACACCTGAACACCCCGTTCTTGCCATCTTGGCTTTTGTGCTGCTTGGGGCGGAGGTGTTGGGGATGTTGTGGTTTTCCCTTTATTCAGCGTCTGAGTTTGTGTTTGCTCACAGCTGACCTCTGCAAATTATTTGACCTTCATCTTGCCTTGAAGTGGCCACACTGTCAAGACTGAAAGATAATTTGGAGTTGCAGTTGCACGTTGGGTATTTTATCAATGCTGGCACAGTCCTGCCAACCTGGGGAGGGGGGGGGGGATACCTGCACTGTCAGCTTCTGCTGGCAACAGATTGACTTAAGGGGGCGAATAGATTTCCCTTTGGCTGCTAGGGTTGATAAAGAGGCAAGTCTTAACGATGCGTTCTGTATGTCCTGTTCATCTCTTGTTCTTTTTGGGCAAGACCATAACGTTTTTCTGTACATAATACTTAAGTTTCCCATTGGAGTAAGATTTTTTTTTAAATTACTTAAATATTTTTTAAAGTAAAGTTTAAATGCCAAAATAAACTGGCACAGTGCTGATTTCTTATAGAAAGCTTGTTACTAGTAGCATGCTTTAACTGCGATAACTTTGTTAGGAGCGATAGCAAGACATATTTCTGCTTCCAGATCTGTGCTATTAAAGCTGTGATTATGGGATAAAAGAGCGTTTAATGGGGAGTAAGTTACAGCTTGAATCAAAAATGCTGCCATTACATAATATATAAACACATCTAAGAATATTGACTTAGTCTTTAATTTTTTAAGTTGCTGTTCTTATGAATAACTTTGTCCAACTTTCTTTTTTTTGGGGGTGGGGGTAGTGCCAGAACAAACAAAGACAAGTGTAAGCCAGCCTCAGCCTGTCACCTCTAACGGCACTTCCACAGTAACCAGCACTAATAATAATGCCAAGCGGGCCACAGCCAACAGTCAGCAGCAGCAGACCTTGCCTCGATACCCTCCTCGTGAAGTACCACCGCGATTTCGACACCAGGAACAGAAACAGCTTCTGAAACGAGGTCAGCAGTTACCAGTTATAGCTGCAAACCTGGGATCTACTCCTAAAGTATTAAACGGCCAGTCAGGAGGCAGCACTGTCACAAATAAACAGCCAGTGACCAACGGAGAAGTGCCGAACAGCAGCAAAAAACAGCCAGGTGAGGGAGCGGTACCTTCTTTTACTTTAACTAAAATAGAATAGTTTAAATTCAATTATCACTGAAATATTTGAGCTAATATTATTTAAACTGAATGTAAGCTGTAGCATGATGAAATATTTTCCTGTGTCATAGCTTAACATTAAGCATTGTGGGATGGTTTCAGCCATCTTTGTGCAAGTTCCATACTGACACTGAAGACATCGTAGTTGCTCATCGTTGCCAGTGGTGTACAATAGACGTGTCTGGTTTTGAGCAGATGTTGAAGCCAGTGTGACCACTGCCATGTTTGAATTTCCAGTCTTTATTCTAGTAATTTGTCATGGTCGTGGTACGAAGCATCTTTTTTGCATCCAGTTTTGATACACAGATCTCACAAGGAAGGGTCTTGCAGCCAGTTCCCAGAGCATTCAGAACAGCATCTCCAGACTTTTTTTTCCTCTTTTGATATCTAGAGATAAGCTAAGGCCAACTTGTCTAGAATATCAGAATTGCTTTTTGTTGTTAGGTCAGATCTTTTCTTTGTTCATCTACGTGAAGCTTGGTTGTCTTACAAAATGGATTGGCCTTTACCTTTATTACTGTTTAAGTATAGTTATCCTTTGTTGTTTTGGCTTGTTATGCATTCTCTTCAAATACCCTTTTAAGATTAGTAAACTTACGTGTTACATGTGCATAATTTGCCATTCAGTGAATGTACTAGCATGCAGTTCAGCAAATTTTTTGAGACGATAAGGGCAGTCTTATTTGTGGCTGGGGAAAAAAAGTGACTTTTTAGGGATCTAGATTTTTAAAGGGATTTAGTATCAATGCATGCTAACACTTAATATGTTGGATAAACTTTCTTATTTTTATATTTAATTTTTGATGTGCACATAGAAGTGGTGATCTAACTTGTTCCCACAGATAGTTTCTTCTCAAACTGTACTGAATTCCCAGTGTTTCTCAAAATTAGTGTGTTATACACCACCACAAAGGATGTGACTACTAGCCCCTTCAGTTAAAAAGATTTCTGGAAAATAGCCTTGATACGATATTTCAAGTTTTAGTTAAATTTTGAGCTGTTCTGATCACTGAATCTTGAAGAAGCACTATTTAAAATGAAAGTAAACAATCAAAGCATTGGAAGCAGTTTATCCATGTGCCCCTTGATGAATGCTTCTGGTATTACTTTCCAGTATTATTTTTGTAACATACTGATAGAACTCTTCACCATTCCAAGAAGTAATTTTTAAGTAGTTAATTTTTTTTTTTTTACTTCATCTGTATAATTCTGTTCCTGTCTATGGTCAGGTTTAAAGTAATCTTTCGTATACTTGCTTGCTTCTAAGATGAAACTTTTTCTCCACCATACATCCTCTACTGGTCAGATTGTATGGTAGCAAGTAGTGATTTAAATAAAAATTCACATGTAAACTCATTTAAAAAGTATTATTCTTTATGCAACCTACTAAACCTCCTAATCCTGCCCAGAGGATTTTTTTGAGTGTACTGTCCTTCATTTCACTTCTTTTGTGAACACCAGGCCAATATTTAGTTGGATTCCTATTTGTGTGTTGGATTCTTCCGAGTTTTGCTCAGTTTTGCTGGATTTTGTGCTGGTGTGGCTGGACAGCCTTTAGGCTGGGCGCTGTGAGCGTGTCCCTGCATGGTGCTGCCACGGTGCTGTACTGAGCCTCTGAGGCAGCTGCTTTACTGGGAGTAGTTCTGTGGTTTGAATAATATGTCTCCACGTCCAGCTGGTAACGAAAAGGTTCTGAGAGCCTTTAGGGGAGAGAAAGGTTGGCCAAATCACTTTCCCATCTTAAGAAAAAGTTTGCATTGTCGGTAGCATCCTGTCAGGTTTCACTGTGCGCTGGGCTCGGGGCGTTCCCCGGTGAACTCGTCAGAACCCACACGTGGGGTTGGGCGCCAGGGTCTCATTTCTTGGTGCCTTGTATCTCTGTGCTTGAGAGAGCCCTTTCCTCCACTGTAACCAGGAATAATGTCTGGTCTGGATGTTTTGTCATGTTCTTTGAGAACTGTAGGTATATGATGATGGAAAGTAGTTTTTCAGTGCTGGATATTTGTAATGGTTTCGGGATCTCGGCTACTGGATTGCCTGTGAGGTAGCGTGGAGGTGGCCGTAGCCCAGCAGCATGCAGGAGTGACTCAGTGTCCTTTGGCACCTCTGTATCTGAAAGGAAACACTACTGTCATTTGCTTGTCTCAGTCTTATTCACTCTCCATGTTTCCTCTTTTAGCCTCCAACGACTTCTAGGTACTCTCCCTGTTGATCTCTGAAATTAAAAATCTCATTAAATTTGACGCATCTGTAGATCCCTTCCCTGTTGAAAGAATATCCACGTACAGGCTGTTCGGGTTAACAAATTTCATACCCTAACAGAGTATCTTTGAAGATTAAGTTTTTGACTTTTTTTAAAGCATTGTTTAATGGTTATTTGGATCGATCTGTATTTTAGGGCTAAAAGAAAAACTGTGGCTTGAAGTGTTGAAGTCAAAATTGCTGGAATTGGTAATGACTGCAGTTGTTTTATCCATCATTCCCTGACAGACCCTGGGGCAGGATCTCTCCCTGGTTCCAGCTGTGGTTGTAACTGTTTGGTAGGTTTGTAAAAGCCAGGGAACACAAGTACTGCTACATTTAAAGTCTTCCTCTAATTGCCCTGGCTACAGTAAGTTTTTAAGTCTTCATTATTGGGGAATTTTTTAATTGTATCAGTGGTCACAAAAAACCTCTTGCATGGACCATCATCTTCTCCTTTGAAAATTAACCAGCTTTCTTTAGAAGTAAAGCTTGAGAAGGGATAGTCCTGTGGTTATTTGGGGTTTTGTTTCTGCTGTTTCTAGGACATTTGGCATATCTTTTTAATAGACACATAAGTGAAGCTCATGCCATGTAGTACTTCTGAAACAGATACAGTCTTGTACCAAGATGGTTATTTTAAGAAATGTACATAAGTAGCTCTTTATCAGAACATTTTCATACCCGGTTCAGTTGTTTGCTTTACTGAAATGTTCCCCCATGTGTAAACTTCACATGTAAGGAAGGTCTTGAATGCTGCCTTGGTATGTTTGTTTGCCTCTCTGCTTTCTAGCACATCAGAATAGCCAGGTGGTTATTACACAATGAAATGATTTATATCATGAACTAAAATATTTGCCAGCAGTAATTGCTTACAACTGTGGGACAGAACAAAACAGCAGAGCACCGTCAGCGTCCTGGCGTTAGTCCAGTTACTCGGATTCCTCCTTTGACACAAGTGGATCTTGCTTTATCCTTGTGCATCTTGTAGCAGAGCTGCAAAATTATGTTACAGTCAGAGCCTTTGGAAACAAAAGATTCTTCCTGTAACTGGAGGGTTTTTTCCTCTGTTGTAGGAGTCAGGGAAGAAGTGAGCAGTTGGGATTTGCAGTTAGTAGTGATGGAGGTTGACTTAATTTAGGGAACATTGCCTTGAACATAACAGTTGTGGTCTCCCAACTGTAAAATTTGTGAATTTGAAACATTAACTTTGATTTCATACGCTGCCTGTAGGACACTTAGGAGGAAAAAGAGTGGTAAATGACAGTCTGTTATGCACATGCTTAGGTTAAGTCAGAGTTGGGCTGTACTTAGTTATTTCTATTTGCTAAATCAGGTAGCAAAATAATGACTTTCAGGTGGAAAAAGCGTCTCATTCAAAGAAGTGATATGAACTTGCTTAAGTTTCAGGGCTGACCTCTGAAATTCTAGGTTAGTACAGTCAAAAATTAGCTGGTTCCGGTTTCGATTACTATAAATTCTTCTTTTTTTATATAAATCAAACTTTTAAGAACATGTTAAATTGGTTAACTAAATGACAAGTGTATAAAAACTAACTTGTAGTGGAAATATTTAGTAAAAGCAGCAAAATTGCTATTAATTAAATGTAAATGCTACATGTAGAAAGCTGGATTTGCTATCGGCATCTCTGCTCCCTGTGGTGTGTTCAGCGCTGTGGGTGAGGCAACTCAGGACTTGCTTGTCGCTAGCACGGGCAGCAGGACTGAGAGATGGCTCTTGAGAGAAGCCTTTCCTGAAGAAGGGGTGCTAATAAATGGGTTTAAAGTAATGGGTGGTTTGGGGACTGTTCTCAAAGGGCTAGTTTACTTAATGCTTCTGTAATTTTCTTGCTTTTTGTTTTTTCGTAGGCATGCCTCCCATTCGGGACTTGGTGAGCCACTCCCCTAACCAGTCAGGTCAGCTATTTAAATCTCACCTTTTTTTTTGCACTGCGTGTGTTTGTAGTAGTTACATGATTTTGTATGATTTTTTTTTAATTTATTTTTTTATTCTTTGGCTTATGTTTTCAAATAGCATGTGCTGTGTGAATGACTGACTTAAGTGTACTTTCTCTGTGCCATTACACATTTGCTTAAACTACACATTTGGTGAACTATGTTTAATCAAACATTTTTAATTTTCTAAAATAACATCAGAATTCATACCAAATCAGATATTTTGGCTCTGTGGCACCTTGGCTTTAAAGCACTATATGTCATTTTTTACCTTTATGCTTACATGTTAAATTGCCTCTTCATGGCATTGCATTGAATAATGTGTGCAGGCCTGTGCTTTATATCAGAGACGTTTCATGGCACCGTGGTGGAAATCACGTCTGGGGGCCTCTCTGTTTTGAATGCTGAGTTTGTGCTGGGGTAGCACGTGTGTGAAGGCCTGCAGCTGCGTACATGGCTTACTGGGTATGCTGGCGAAGAACACTCGCTGTCTGAGTAACACTTTGGAGCGTGCGTGCTGTGTGAGGACGCGGGGACATGCCGTGTGAGACGCGCTGCAGTAGGGTGAGCAGCGCTGGAGGATGGTCTGTACTGGCTGTGCTGCGTCCCCGTCGGGCCCTAAGCGCTTCCCGGGGCATTCCTTGTGGTTACCCTGAAGGCTGTCCTCCAGGGGGTGATGTTCAACCTCCCCTCTCTTCCCTCGTGCTGATCTTGGCCCCTGGGCGAGGCTGCAGGGGTGCTCGTGCAGCAGGAGCGGGGGGCCAGAGCCCCCGCTGGGGCGGCGCAGGGGGGCAGCGTGCAGGCGGGTCCCTTGGGGCGCAGCGGGACACGCACCCTTGTCCTGGCAGCCTTCCCGTCCTGCGCCTGCAGCTGGGGAGCTGCCGGGAGGCTCACAGCTACCTCTGCCAGCTCTGGGGTTGGAGTGCTGCAAGAAGACACGCTCTGCAAGACCTTTTTCTCTACCACAGAGAAACAGATACGTGACATTAGCAAACAGATTTTATTCTTTTGGTTTTGTCATTTCATAATAAAGGTGCTTTTTAGCTTGTTTACTAAAAGCTAAAAACCTTGTTTACTAAAATACATTTTTTTCATAAGGACTGAAGGTACAATTAATGGGCAAGGTATAGTACTGACAGTCTGTGGGTACCAGTATGTCCTGGGACTGGAAAAGGAGGCAGGGAGCAAGATTCAAGTATTTCTTAATTTATGCTTCTAAATCCTACTGTTTATTTTAGACCATGTGATGGTACTTTAAAACAAACAAACTACTTCAGAAAATACACAGAGTTTCCTGCAAACACTTCCTTCAGGGGTAACTCATAGCTAGAAAGCATTGAATTATTGCAAGTTACTGAAAAAAATCTTAGTAGATTACTGAATTTTAAGAAACTCAGGCTTGTGTATTTTTTTTTTTTTTGCCCAGGATTTAAGCAGCAAAAGTTCAGTTGCAACTTCTAAGTATTTCTGGGAGAAGACCATGAGTAGGCTGTTACTGACTTGTTTTGCTGTGCACCAAATGCAGTATGTTGTCAGTTTTGAGGGTGTGTTTGTGCTATCTGCTAGATACGAAAACCCAAAGATAATACTTTTGCTTATTCAGTATTTATAGACTCAGTCTCAGAAGTTCATGGGTTGTGGAGGTTCAGATAGGAATATTTCAGAACAGTGGCTCATATTAGACTGACACATTTATGTCCAGGAAAAAGACTTAGTCAAGGTAGTTTTGTATGTAATAGGATAGAATTCTGGATGACTGGATATTAATCATTATATGATGTTTGTGTATTGGCTTGTTACAAACTGTGCATTGCATCTAAATTAGTATAATAGAATTTTGATAAATACAGGCTTTCTTTTATGTATTCTATTGTTGTGCAAATTAGGGTTTGTTTACCATTTCACTCTGGCTTGTAGTCATAACCTGTATCTTTCTCGGCACTGAATTCAGGTTGTTTGCCATGTGTATGCTTTCATGTTGTTTTTAAAATTGATCATGTTATTGGGATGATGTTTATGTAACCAAGATTTTGTTTTGTTAGGGCAGCTTTTGATGCTGTTGATTCTCTCCTTTGTGAGAGTGCAGACAACTCTTTGATTAGTCTTTTAATATAGGTTAAATGTCTTTTTTCAAAATATCAGTGTGAGATTTGGAATCTTGGGTTTCGCTGGACAACTGCTCAGATCCTACAGTGTTTTTTCCAGTAACACGTCAATAGGCAGGTTCTGGGTTATGTTCAGCTGAACAGATGTCTTCCAGTTCTCCCAAGGGTGCTGTGTGGATCTCTTCTCCCAGCCTGTGGAGCTGCCAGGCACTCTGACTATTGCAGCACTATTCCTACCTGCCACAGGTCTTTTTCCACTACTCCCTGTTCCAAATTGCTGTGCCAGGTTCCTTGTTTCTCTTGTAGTGACCACATGAAGCTTACCCGATTGCTTCTGGACACTCAAGCTTCCACTGTCGTGGTTGCTGAGGAGCGGTGGGTGATCCCTGCTCTGTGCTGCTCCAAGCTACGTACTCCTGGAGGCAGGGTCTTTGGCTAGACTCTTTTTCCACTGTAGGATGAATAATGTTGATACTGATGCAAAATTAATTAAATATAGACCAAAAACTTGTGGCTCATCAGTGTAATAATAAACTGTCCGTAGTAACTTAAATGTAAGCTTTTTTGATTTGTTCCTTCCCATTTCCTCATAGCTCATCAAGATCATAAATTCAGATAATGTAGTATTTAAATTTTGTCACTCTGATGTAAAAATATGGGATTTTCTGCTTGTCATGGTGTTCTGAAATTCCTTTTGGGAGATGGAAGCACTGAAATAAGGTCTCTTTAAATCTACATCAGCTGTGCTTCTCTTCAGATTGGTCAGTCATGCTTAAAACAATAAACCTCATCAACCCTTTTTGTGGTTGAGCACTAAGAGCAGCTCCCGCCGGATGATCCCTGCGTTTGAGAGCTGAGCTACTGCCAAAAGCTCTATCTTGTGTACAGTTGAACCTCTGAGGAAGGTGGCAGTTTTGACTGAGGGTTTTAATAGAGTAGATGCAACTCAGTTACTTATCACTGAGCAGTAGGAGGGGGTTGGTGGGTGTCAGGGTGGGGGCTTGGGTGCAAAGTTGGCCCTCCTTGTAGCTGGTGCGGCTGGTGGCTTCCTTTCAGACTTCAGTTAACAATGTGTTTCTTGGAAACACGAGAGGCTTATAAATTAGTGTTACATTTTTAAAGTAGCCAGTCCCTAAATGTTCTTTAAATAGCTTTTGAGAAAATGAAGGATTAATAGCTGTAGTGTTTTGTTGCTGTTGGCTCTCTTAACCTGAGCAGGTGCGGTGTCATGAAGGTATTCGGGCACAGCGACTGCACCTTCTTCTAGTCGGATGTAAGGCATGTGCTGTAAAAATCTATTAAGAATGAGAAGGAGCTATAAAACTTTTATCTTTAGGTACATATATTTTGAATATTCTAAGTAAAGGCAAAAAAGAGAACATTTCAAAGAAAAGTTGACAGTTTCTTTTTTTAAAAACCTGAACGTTTTAATGGGCAGAGAAGCGTAGTTTGCTACGTATACCGCCGTTGAGCGTACACTGGTATGGTGGTTCTTCCAGTGCAGGCAAATACTAAGTAAAAAAACTTCACTGATGTTTCGTGCTTGCGTTGTGCTGCCAAGTTCATTACTATTTTTCGCACGCTTCACACTTTCAGAGTTTCATCTTCTAGTGCACCTGTGTGACACTGTTTTGATTTAACAGTTGGGGGGAGGTCCCTGCAGTAAAGCTTTAGACAGATGAAAATTGATAGCACTTATTTTGAGGCAGATATTCCACAGTGCATGTATTTAACCAGGAAAAGTTTATAAGTGAATTAGTATGAGGCATGATCAGCTTATAAAAAAGCAGCAGTACTTCTTACATAAATGAAAATGAGAAGTACCAGTTCAGCTACTGCACTTAATCTGTACTTCTGCGGCAGCAGAACTTTAGATTGGTCTTGTGGTTTTTGTGTTGGATTGCTATTGTATAAAAAAAAAATCTTAAATAACTTAAGAATTCTTGACAGGGGTGGGAAGGTGTGTGTTTCTCTGGCTGTTGTCACATAGCAATTGGTACTACAAGGTCAGTTTACTATCCTGTTTAGATTTCTGCCTTTCAGAATGTCTTTGATTTTATATAGTATTTCAGCTATTAATATGTATAAGCTTTTAGAAAATACTTTGTATATGGTGATACAGAGTATTTCTAAAAAAATCCTTTTTCTCTGGAGAAAAAAAACCTGTACCTTTAGGAGTGCTTCTTCGTGCTCTCTGTGAGAGTGCAGCTTTGCATGCTGGTGAGAGGTGTGGTGGGTTGTGTGCGGTGGTGCTCTGAGCAGCTGTACCGGGAAGCTTTCTCTGTCGTCTTCAGTGGCTGTAGTGTTAAAATAAGCCAAATAATTCCTGGCTCAGTACCTTTATACTTTTTTTCCTCTTCTGCTTAATGAAGTAATAATACTAAATTTATAATAATGCTCTTGGACTTTCCTTCTTCCCTTTAGATCTGAACCACAGTGGTCTAGGATCCCATTATGAAAATTCTCACTGGGGACCAGTCTCTTCAAATAGTGACTCCAGCACAAACTGGGATAAAGTTATTGTAGACGGCTCTGACAAAGAAGCATGGCCATCAATCACTGGCAGTGACCCAGAGTTGACATCAGAATGTATGGACACTGACTCTGCCTCTAGCTCTGGGTCAGAGAGAAACCTCGTTATAATGGCTTCAGGGAGCACAGGTGGTGAAAATGATGGCATTCGAAATGGCATTGGACATGGTTCTCAAAATAAGTTTGTGGTTGGTAGCAACAGCAATAATGTGGGCAATGGAAGTATTAATGGGCCGTGGGGTTTATCCCATGGAACCATAATAAGCACATGTCAAGTTTCTGTGGATGCTCCTGACAGCAAATCTGAAAGTAGCAACAATAGAATGAATGCTTGGGGCACCATAAACTCTTCATCAAATGGAGGGTTAAATCCAAGCACTTTGAATTCAAATGGCAACCATGGTGCCTGGCCTGTATTGGAGAACAATGGACATGCCCTGAAAGGGTCTGTAGGGAGTGGTAATCCTGGCACAAATATCCAGTGCAGTACCATAGGTCAGATATCTAATAGTCAGAGTATTAACTCTAAAGTGGGTGGTTCAGCCCATGGTTCCTGGGGAAGCCTTCAGGAAAATTGTGATTCTGAAGTAAATGGTACAAGGAAGGTTTCATTCAGTGGGCAACCTCAAAACCTTAACACTGAAATGAATGGACCAAATAACACTACTAACTTTATGACCTCTAGTTTACCAAACTCTGCTGGTTCAGTGCAGATTAACGAACTGCCTAATAATACAGGGCATGGGGCCTGGCGTGTGAGCACAATGAATCATTCTCAGATTCAGGCCTCTCCAGTTACAAATGGCACTTCCATTTCTCATCTTAGCAATGGTGAGGCGAAAAATGGTGGCTCTTATGGTACTACATGGGGTGCCTATGGTTCTAATTACTCTGGAGACAAATGTTCAGGCCCAAACAGCCAAGCTAATGGTGACACTGTGAATGCAACTCTAATGCAGCCAGGCATTAGCGGGCCTGGCAGCACTAACTTTCAAATCAACGGGAATAAAGGAGGAGGGGTGTGGGAGGCAGGGACAGTCAACTCCCAGAACATGCCATGGGGGAGCGGAAATGGTGCGAGTGCTGGCGGGAGTAGAAGAGGATGGGGCAACCCTGCACAAAACACTGGCACTAACATTTCAAATGGGGAGTGGAGTAAACTGCCCAGTAATCAGCATTCCACCGAGAGCGTGAATGGCAACAGCAGGAAGTTTACAAACGGATGGAAATCTACTGAGGAGGATGACCTTAACAGCCAGAGTTCTGCTGCCTCTCAGATAACCGAGCAGAACAGCGCATGGGCCAAAACTGGTACGGGGGACAGCGAAGGTAGTTCGGAGAGCACTGGATGCCATGAAGATAGAGTAACTACAGAAGGACAGAATCGAGAGAGAAGGAAAGTTGACCAGCATGCATTACTCCAAAGCATAGTGAACAGAACTGACTTAGATCCACGTGTCCTTTCCAACTCTGGTTGGGGACAGACTCCAATCAAACAGAACACTGCCTGGGATACCGAAACATCCCCGAGGGGTGAAAGAAAAACTGACAATGGGACAGAGGCCTGGGGAGGCTCTGTGACACAGACTTCCAGCTCAGGGGGGTGTGTGGATAGACCTAGCCCTAACAATAATGATACCTCATCTGTATCAGGGTGGGGAGATCCAAAGTCTGCTACAAGGTGGGGAGACTCCAAAGGGTCAAACAGCCAAGGGGGGTGGGAAGAAGATTCTGCTGCTACAGTAATGGTCAAGAGCAATCAATCATGGGGAAGTGGCAAAGAGGAAAAGGCATCTTGGAATGACGCACAGAAGATCAAACAGGGATGGGTAGATGGGCAAAAGGCCAGCCAGGGTTGGGCAGTTTCTGCCGGTGATAGCTGGGGTGAAAATTCAAGAAGTAACCATTGGGGTGAGGCAAAGAAATCCAGTTCGGGAGGTAGCGACAGTGACAGATCAGTATCTGGTTGGAATGAGCCAGGTAAATCAAATTCTGTTACTTGGGGAGGTAATAATACAAACCCAAATAATTCTTCAGGATGGGATGAGCCTGCAAAGTCTAATCAGAACCAGGGCTGGGGAGACCCTCCTAAATCCAATCAGCCTCAAGTTTGGGGGGATTCATCAAAGCCAATCAACTCTCCAGAATGGAACAAACAGGATGTTGGCTCCTGGGGAGCACCATCTGCCACAACCAAACCCCCAGGGTCGTCAGGCTGGCTGGGTGGACCGATGCCGGCACCAGCAAAGGAGGAAGAACCCACTGGCTGGGAGGAGCCGTCCCCTGAATCAATACGCCGTAAAATGGAAATTGATGATGGAACTTCTGCTTGGGGTGATCCAAGCAAATACAACTACAAAAATGTGAATATGTGGAATAAAAATGTCCCAAACAGTAGCAGCAGTTCAGACCAGCAAGCACAGGTACATCAGCAGCTACTGTCTTCAAGTGCCATGTCTAGCAAGGAGAGCAGTTCGGGCTCTGGTAAGACTTGGTTTTATGCAAATTTGTGGTTTCTGTTAATTTTAAAACAATTTGTTTGTTCTACCTTCATATACCAATATTTTAGTTTCCGAGTGGAAAGGGGAAGGTGCCAATGAAGTACCATTTTATTTTTTAAAAGGAAAAGTAACAGCGATGCTTATAGATGCTTGATATTTTTATACAGATTGGAAGATTGTTCTCGTTTTAAATAGCTTGAGTAATAAAGACTCCACAGCTCTACTTGAATTCTGGGGTGTGAGAACACATAGAAAATATTTTAAATAGTATCTGAGGAACAAAAGTATTTAAGTATTTTTCTTCATTTGATTCTAAAACAGTTAAAACTTAATGTTGCCAAAAGACTTCCCCCCCCCGCCCCCAAAAAACCCCAACCAACCAAAAAAAAACACGTTGAGCTGCTACAAGAGAGAACAAAGGGTGATGGTTTCACACAGACTCAAGATCAGGCTTCCTGATCTTGTCATTTTGGGAGCAGTGAATAATGATACTTGCAGATGAGCTTGTGTGGTGGTGATGAAGTACTTTGTGCTCTGTCTCTTTTTTTCAGGTGTGAAGGGAAGTAGCTTAAATATAATGAGCAGCTCTTTATGAACTTAATATCTTAGAAATTTCTGTTATCAGAATGTATTTTTTTACATATGAAACTTGTATTTTTGTGTTGTTCTTTTTAATAGAACAGTTTACAGTTGTAGTAATTACCTTCATACAAAACGTAAATGTCTACTAATATGCTTTTTATTGTATGTTATGGATCTAGAAAACACAAAGCACTTGAGTCTCTTTAGATAGCTTTTAAAATGCTGTTTAAAAACATGTCAATAACTCATACTGCTTTGAAAGGTTGGGGAGAGCCTCCTACTCCAGCCACTACTGTAGATAATGGAACTTCAGCGTGGGGTAAGCCCATGGATACTGGTACTAGCTGGGGAGAACCCATCAGCGATGCAGCAGGCACCTCTGGCTGGGGAAATGCTTCTCTTGGTCAACAGGCTTCAAATAAACCTGGTGAGTGCTTTCTGCAGCACCTTTGAATTAAGGGTGTGGAGGATGGTGAAATACCTCTATAGAAGCTTTACGTTTTTGAGGGCTTTTGAAGTAAACACCAAGCTAACTTAGGTGTTAAGGGCAGTCAGTTGCTGGTGAAATGTTAACGTGCTTGATTTTTTTCACAACAGGGCCTAAATCTATGCAAGATAGTTGGTGTGGAGATGATATGCCATTGACAGGCAGTCGTCAGACCAGCTGGGAGGAAGAGGAGGATGTAGAGATTGGAATGTGGAACAGCAGTTCTTCACAAGAAGCTAACCCATCTTTAAATTGGCCACCATATATGAAAAAAATGCCCACAAAGGTAATGAGGAGGTTGAGTCAAGGTTTCTGCACTGCTGTCACTTCCAAAAGCCACATCAGAGCAGATTGCTGCGCTGAGTGGTGCCATTAAGCTTTAACCTTCATTCATAACGTTTTATGATGTAACTTTAGCAGTAGGTGGTAAACATCTCCCGAGTATCACAGGAATTCCTTTCTGTTTTTAAGGGAATAATGAAAGGTGGAAATAAGCAAGATGAAACATGGATCAATCCATTCATTAAGCAATTCACAAATCTCAGTTTTTCAGTAAGTATTTACCTCTGCCTGGCTTTACTGCCTTTGTACAGTGCCAGTTATAATGCACAAAGATTAAAATGCTTAATTAGCCTGTGTTTTTCGTAGTATTTTTACTTCTGTTTGTATTCCCTCTCGCCCATCCCTTTTCTTTGCATCCTCATTACAAAAAGAGCTCCTTATCGATGAGAAGTGTTTTTGTAAACACTACCCAGGTATTCATCCAGTAGCCTGATGTTTTACTTAATAATCTTACATATATATTTTGGTGAAGATACCTGTTCTCAATTGGGTAACAACTTAAAGGGAGAAAATGCTTTAAAACAGCATCTGATTTGTCTCGATTTTTTTTTTCTTGCAGGTTTGAATTGAAATATTATATAGGAATCTCTTAGGTTTAGCTTTTAAAAATATTACTATTAAATAATTATGATTCATTTTATTACTTCAGAGAGAATCACCAGAAGAAACCATACAGAGCAATAAGATGGACATGTCTGGAGGTAAGAATAGGAGAACCTAGCTAGGTTTTATTGCTTTCCTTTCCAGTCTCTCTTCTAGTTCATATCCTTCTGTAAATTACTTTTTTAAAACTATATATATATATATAAAATATATATAGTTATAGCTATATATAGTTAAATATATGTATCCCTAAAGAAGAGGAATACCCTTGTAGAGAAGAAAATCTGTCATGTGAGCAATGCTACACACCTGAATCACCTGGTTGCTATAGTAGTAGTATCCATAAATCAAGCTAAGCTTATATATATTAAGTTGACATGAAAGAATGTTTTCGGGGTGTGGTGGGTTTGTTTCTTGTACTATCAGTATCTAGATCACCTTCTGGATACCTTCACTAAATATAAACAGAAATGTTCCCAATAACACACTGGCTCATCATGGTTCATTCCTGGAAACACATTTTCAGTTCTAAGAACTAAGTTAATACTGAAAATGACTTCAGAAACACTTAAACCTGAGTGTAAAATGTCTTGTGAACAGTTTTATTTTTATTTAAACCCACTGACTGTTATGGTTCCTCTAGCAAATCAAAAATAGTATCATTCTTTAATACATTAGTAACAATATATTCTAATGATAGAATATTTAATTAAAAGTAATAGTTGTTTTTATTGTAGTTGCACTCTTTATTCCAGTTTAAAATGGGGTATTTTCACTGTGGGGCTCATAGTCTATTGTGTAAAGAAATTGTTCTTTGAATTTTAGATTTTAATATTAATGGCAAGCCTCATATTTCAATTATTTCTTTTTTTTTTAATTTGCTTTAAAATATCTGCTTGGAAAGTAATTCTCTTGTACTGCATGCAGTGAAGTATTAATGGACTCCTTTATTACTGCTTATTTGATCTTCTAGCTTGCCTAGTGGAATTAATGATAAAAGATAACTTGAAATTTGCCTTAATAAACACACATACTTTAAATTTGTGAGGTGGTTGGGTTTCTTTTTAGCTAAATAGTTTTTTTTTTTTCTTAACTGAATCAAATTAAAAGGCCTCTGAAATATTACACAGATGTAAGGGATGTGATAAAGATACCACTTCAAAGCCAAGACAGTGCTTATTGCCGCTAACAAAAAAAAGCAGCGTTCACATCTGGAGACTCAGGTTTAAACAATTGCACTTTCTTGTTTTGAAGAGAAGACTGAGAATAATATTTTTGTGAAGCCTAGCAAAATCTGATGCTTTGCTGATTCCGAGTTTTATGTTGTCTGTAGCCATTGATTCAGTGTTTCCTTTCCCTTTTCAGTAAAGCCCAGAGAGTTTGAAGCTAAGCTGCTGTTTTCTGTTGTTAGTGTCTAGTTGAGAGCAGTATTAGCTCAGCTCTTCATAAGCATAAACTGGTTTCTAGTGTATCTGGAAAACTGAGTAATCCTTCAGTGTCGTAGCCGTGCCTTTTGCCTTTTCTTAGGGTTATTGCAGGATAAGCGGATGGAGATGGATAAGCATGGCCTCAGTGTCGGAGATTACAATCGTGTGGTTGGAAAAGGCCCTGGTTCTCGTCCTCAAATTTCCAAAGAGTCTTCCATGGATCGCGGTCCTTACTTCGATAAGGTCAGTGGGTGTCTTACTGGTGGGCACTGCTAAAGTTCTCTGACTGCACTCTTGAGTAGTACCTGTGTGCTCCTTAGCTTTCTGCATTTAGTGCAGAGGGAAATCAGGGCTTTCTTGTTAATCCGTAAGATATGTTTTGTTCTTTTTAACTTACTGATATAAGATACTAAGCACTTTCTGTAGCCCGTTTGCAGTGCCAATGACTAACCTGATCTCTTTTGTTTTCTGCCTATTTCCTGCTGGTGCTGGACTGTCATGTGACTCTTCCCTTCTGTTCCTGGCAATGGTTTCTCCCTTCCGCTTGCTTGCTGGCTGGGTGTTGCGCATCGGTTTGTCTGTCCAATCAGGATGGCATTGTAGCAGACGAGTCCCAAAACATGCAGTTTATGTCCAATCAAAACATGAAGCTTCCCCCTTCAAATAATGCACTACCTAACCAAGCCCTTGGCTCCCTAGCAGGGCTGGGTATGCAAAACTTGAATTCTGTTAGACAGGTAAGGCTGTGTGCATATCCTTGGCATGTTACTTGACAGCATTTAATACTTTTTGATATAACGTCCTAGCTACCTATGTGATTAATATGTGTTTAACTTCTAATTCAAATGTGTAGGGGTGGGAGAAGCAGCAGAAGAGGTTTATTGCCACTAACTGTCCGTCCTTTCCCCAGAATGGCAATCCCAGTATGTTTGGTGTTGGTAATATAGCAGCACAGCCCAGGAGCATGCAGCAGCCTCCAGCACAACCTCTTAATTCATCTCAGCCTAATCCACGTGCTCAAGTGCCTCCTCCATTACTATCCCCTCAGGTAACTGAGTACACAAAACATTCTGTGTGTAAACTACCAAAATACTGCCTCAGAAAATTGGTTTCTGTTTATTGGTGTTGCTGATATTTATTCTGTAAATATTTGAAAACCGATTTGGCTTGATGAGTGTTTCAGAAACCAGGCAACTGTTGACCGGAGGTTGTAATATTCTACATCTAGTGTAACTAATGGCACGTTACTGTCAGTCGCTCTTCATACTGGTCCGTTTTGCAGGTTCCAGTATCATTACTGAAGTATGCACCAAACAACGGTGGCCTGAGCCCACTTTTTGGCCCACAACAGGTAGCCATGTTGAATCAACTGTCCCAGTTAAACCAGCTTTCTCAGATCTCCCAGTTACAGGTAAGCTAACAAAGCTAGTTGCTCCGTGTTCTGTTTGAAAGTCTAAGTAGAGACTTACGTCAGCTATAAACTGTTCTTAAAAAAAACACCACAAAACACTGTCTCCTAGCGGTTGTTGGCTCAGCAGCAAAAAGCGCAGAATCAAAGAAGCATGCCTTCTGGTGGTCGTCAACAGCAGGAGCAGCAGGTAAATAAATACATTTACTATTAACTTTTCAAACTGTCTTTAAAACTTTTTCATCCTGAGCTGCGCTTCTTGTTGTAAACTCTGCTGAAGTGTGCGAGAGCGAATGGGATTTTGGCAAGCTTTAGAGGAGTGACTTGGCTTAGTGCTGGGGTTTTGCTGTGCTGAGACGCATGGAACCCAAAGATGTGTTTCATTCTCTTTCTTTAAAGGTGGAAAAGCTTTTGCCTATTTATATTGTAACTGCTCTGTTTTTTTAAGGGTCGATCTCTTAGTATGCAGCAACAGATGATGCAACAGTCCCGTCAGCTTGATCCAAACCTGTTAATGAAGCAGCAAACTCCACCCTCTCAACAGCAGTCACTCCATCAACCCACCATGAAATCCTTCCTTGAGAATGTCATACCCCATGCTACTCCTGAGCTACAGAAAGGGCCGTCACCAATAAATGCGTTCAGCAGCTTCCCCATAGGTGGGTTTCTCCGGGCTAACTCCGTGCAGTCAGTTAATGCTTACGTGACACACGGCCTTTCTTTTCACGTTGCCTGCCGCCTCTGAAAACAACAGTGACTGTAATCCTGTCAGCTCTCACGATTTTAATGGAAGTAGTAATTCTTTGTGGGGCTTATCCGGTTATCCTTGTTCACCAAAGACCTTTTTTCACAAGTGCACTCATGCCCAGAAGTGACTGTCTGTATTTCAGTGCAAAATGCTTTACGTTCTTAAAGAATGTCTGTCTCCTTTTATTTCTTTTTTTATCCTCTGGGTCCCAAGGGTGACACAAAGTCCTTTTGCAGTTATGATTCCTGGAGCTAAAGGACTTTTAGAAGTGGAATCCACACAGAGAATCCATTGATGTGGTCCCATTTCCTTGGATTTTAAAAACACTTCCAATGAATCTGGAATTGCATAGTTAGAACAAAATGTTGATTTCCCTTTTAGTGACTTTTTTATCCAGGGAAGAAAGCTTTTAGCTCTGCATTCTTAAAAAATGGTTGTCTCGTTTCAGGCAAAATGTCTGAATGTTTATAAATACAAACATCTCCTGTTTCTTTCTCCCTACATTTCCAGGCTTCTGTCCAATTTCTACTTCAGAAATTACAGGCTTGTATATTTTCTCCTTACTTAGGTCCCTCTTTAACGCTATCGTATCCTTATTACAACTGTTTATCATTTACCTCTGTTCCTTATCCCTGGTTTTTTCATCCTCTTCAGTTTGCTTTTCTATTTTATTCTAATCTGGTCGTTTCTGTTGGGCTGATTTCCTTTGCGTTCTCATTGCCCTTTGTAGAGAAGTTTGTTTAATAGAGAATGCTGCTGAAATCCTTGTGCTTATAGGTGGAGTGTTACAGAGCCAGTGGGTCAGTGCAGGCCGCGCTGGTGCGCTGCATGTGGCACACGGGGAGTTCTGCTTGTGGCCTAAGTCTAGGCTGCTGCTTAATAGTTGCTGCTGGTGACTGGCATCGAGATCTAACTACTGCTGTCATTCAGAGGGCAGAGCATAAAAATGAAGTTTGTTTAGCTATTAGAGATGCTGTGTTAGGTCTAGTGAAAGGAATATTTAACTTTCTCGCCAAACTTCGTGCTGAGTCATTGCATCCTGCCTATGTCAGGTTCCTTTCTGTTTAATTTCTTGAGCTGAATTGTTCTATATACTGTTGTTAAGTAGCTGCTTTCGCACCTTAATCATTGCCACGTTTTGGGAACCTGCAGTATTTGTAAGATTGTTTGAGATCCCTCGGGAATCTCTGCAGTGTATGTAAGAATTCCTTGGGGTCCCCTTGGAACAGTGCTGTATAGTGATGTAAGCAAGTGCAGTCACACTCAGTCCACAAATACAAACTTAAGGCTAGAAATAGTAGGTTGCTGGAATTTCTTCACCCTTAGTAAAAAACTGAGTCAAGAGGAGTATTGGTAGCATCCTCCAAGTGCACAGAGCATAGTAGCATAGGGGGGTGTGTGTGTGAGGAGGAGCTGACCTTGCCAAGTTGTCTTCTGGAAAATCTTGCAGGTGTGTGATTTCCTCCATGTTCTAGTGTTAACGTCAGGAGACCCAGCAACGAAAGCAGGGAGGTCCTGTTTGCACCCTGGGGAACTGAATTTGCCGACATTCACTTGATATTTGTTCAGCAAAAGCAGAGATTGGGGGCAGGTGGGGGGGGTGTCCTTCTCTCTAGTTGACCAGAGCTGCAGTCACATCCTGATTCATTTATAGAATTAAATATTTCTGATATTAAAAATACCTTTTTCTGTCAAATAGTGAGTATAGCTGAACAATATAAAATCTCTCACAATTGGATATGAAAAATTACTCGTGGGAAGACTGTTTAAATTACAGCTTGTGTCCAGGGACGGGTGTTCATCCTCAGTCCAGAGGTTCCAGATACGGAGCTGTGGACGACGTGCGTAACGCCGAGGGGCCGGCATTAGCCTTATTGGCTCCGTGTGCCTCTTTGCCGGCTTGTGATCTTTCGAACCCTTCTTTTAGAGGCCTGGCTCTGCAAGCTGCTTCAGAGTTAGAAGAAAGGTTACTGTTGTGCACAGCTTATTGCTCTGGCAACAGCAAAATGCCGGAGGGAGAGGTGTCAAGCTGCATTGATTGGACTTGTCCCTTTTTCTGTTTCGACTATTGATAGTTGTTATATTTCTGAAAACTCGGCTGTCCTGTTACAAGGCACTTTCTCTGAGACTTTTCAAGGGGCTGCTTTTCTGGCTTCAGCATCTGCTCATGCCTTTAACAAATGAAAAACAACTAAACAAAAAACCAAACCAACTTCTATATGACAGTGAATATCGACTTAGGAACAAAGCTAAGCACTAGTTTCCAGTGCTGAATTAAGGTGTTTCTGGTAGAGATTTGAGAAGTTCTCTGTGTGTCTCTGGCCCTAAATTAAAATGTTGTAGTGGTCTGTTTTCAGGAATGAAGTAAATAGATCTGAAGGGCTGGAAATGTAACCAGGTATGGTTGTGAATTCAGGATTCTTGGAAAGAGAGCAGGCATGCCAAAGTCCAACGGTGGGCGTTGTCCAAGCCCAGAGTAGCTGGTTCTCGCAGGTGTTGGGATTGATTTGGGTTGGCATCGTGTTGATTCTCTGGCAGATAAACATTTTGGAAAACAGACAACAGCTTAGAACAGGAGAAGACAAGTTTTGTTTGTTTTCTCTTACTGAGGTTTTAATATTCAGTGTGGACAGGATAAATGGAGGAAGGGGGTAGTGTTCCTTGTGCAGTTCCACGCAAAGTGCTTGTCTGTGCTGGTGTGGGTCAGAAGCTGGCGAGGTGTCCTGTTGAACAGTCCTAGTAAGAACGGGAAGGAGATTGTAACTGCAGATACTGGTACGTAACTTCTGCTGGGTAGGGATGAGTGCAGACACAGCCTCCTGCTGAGAAAAGTGTCTTCTGGAGCCGAGCGTGGCTCTTCGAAGTACAGTACTTCTACTTTGTACAGGTGAGATCAGTGGTGGTGGTGCTGGACTGGTGTTAGAAATGCCACATCTTTTACATGTTTCCACTTTAGTTTCTCTATCTTCCTAATGGCTTCTTCCACTGACATTTTTGCATGAAGACACCATCTGAGAACTTCCGAGTGCTTTGCATTGCTTAGCTTAGCTTCTGTCTGTAGTAAGTTCACTGTATTAAATGCTAGAATGTTTCTCAAACAGAGATGTCGAAGCATGAAATAACTATAGTAATATGCTCTTAAATGTTTATTAGGACAATAGTGGTAATTAGCAGAAGAAAAGCGTTTAGTCTGTATTTCATAAGCTCTATATGTTTTTAGGAATGAACTCAAACTTGAATGTAAACATGGATATGAGCAGTATTAAAGAGCCACAATCTCGGTTGAGGAAATGGACTACAGTAGACAGCATTTCTGTGAACACATCGTTAGATCAAAACTCCAGCAAACATGGTATGTTAAACCTGTTGTGAAGTAGCATTTGATGTTGCACATCAGATTTCCACATTCCGTGTACAAAATGCAGGTTTGCTCTAGGTAGGCCTGTAGTTGTAGCTGCTGCTGTTCGTGTTGCTTGTAGCTGTCAGAATTTGTATTGTATTGTCTGTGCCAAACCTCTTGCTTGTCTCGTACAGCAGCACATCGCTTTCATGAATGTTTTTACGTACAGAAGTGATCTTGTCACAAGATTTAGTGGAAACATTGTGCAGAATTCCCTGTTAACCAGACTTTTCTTTAAGTGTGACTATTGCTACTAGTTTTACCTTAATCTGGATAGGGATGTTTCATATATGTTTAAATCAAAAGCTTTACATTTTCTAGCTTTCTTCCCCCCACCCTGCTGGCCTTAAGGTGATTCATGGGGATTTAAGTCCGTGTGCACGCGTTCTGGTGATGCCTGACATTTTTAGTTACAGGTTTTGGTTATGAATGTGTACGTTTGCATTCTAAAAATGGGGAGAGCTTAGAAGGGGTAGACTAGTGCCATTGCTGCGCTTAGTTTGAGAGGAGGTGGACTTGGTTGCTTCATATTTCATTGCAGTAATTAGGATTCTTACGACATTTCAACTGTTTCAGTTGCTTGAAATCTCATCCAGTTAAAATCTGAGTCTTAGAGCACAAAGGTTCTTGTCTAAAGATAGTTATAAAATGTCTCCAGTCTCCTATTACTGTTCAGACTTCGGATTGTTTGGATATTTTTAGATTCGTCAGCTGTGTTACTACTGTGAAATGACTTGCTGCCGTAAGGCTCTAGTGGAGGTGCCCTGCTAC
Source organism: Strix uralensis (assembly GCF_047716275.1). Taxonomy (NCBI): domain Eukaryota; kingdom Metazoa; phylum Chordata; class Aves; order Strigiformes; family Strigidae; genus Strix; species Strix uralensis. The sequence goes on from NC_133987.1 coordinate 20,390,911, forward strand.
TGCACTTCTGAACTTCAGCTGGTTGTTACCCCCAGAAGTCAGAAGTGTCGGTGTTACTTTAGCTGTAGGTAATGTCTTCTGAACAGTATTAGGAATTTGATTATCTGAACTCCCTATTGCATTGAATCCTTAGTGTGATCTGTTTCCTCAGAACTGTAGAATGTTCTTGGCTTTGCTGCCTCATAACTTCTAAACTTTTCCTTACAGGACTTGCACAGAATCAAACAGATTCTGTACAGTGCTTTTGTTCCTTGCTCTGCCTCCAGTGATTCTTATTTTTTACTTTTTTCCCCTCCTGGGAATATGAGTAGAATTTACGGAGCTTTGCAGTAGCTAAAGGTCCTTCAGGTTTTGTAGGTGTTTCTTCCAAGAGTTCTCCCATCACAGACGATATTCGCTGCCCCCGTTATCTGGTGGTGCTCTCACAGAATGCTCTTACCCCCTTGAATTAATATTTTACTTAAATTTACAAAGTATACTATTTTAGTGAGATGATTTTGTGGGAGATCATTCTTACAGTTTTCTCCTGAATTATACAGAGACATTTCATTTTAGATTATATAATCCTGTATGACTTCCTATATAGCTTGACATTGCAGGAGGACAGTATGCTGCTGTATATTTTGTGAATGCTTTACAAGGGCATGTTTCTGTATATAGATATATAAAAATAGTAAAATCTGCTATGAAAAATGTTTGACTACTTTTTTTTTTGATAGGTGCTATTTCAAGTGGTTTTAGGCTGGAAGAGTCTCCATTTGTTCCCTATGACTTTATGAACAGCAGTAATTCACCAGCCAGCCCTCCCGGATCGATTGGGGATGGCTGGCCCCGTGCCAAATCGCCTAACGGCTCTAGCAGTGTTAATTGGCCCCCAGGTACACAGCGCCAGGGTCGCTCGCGCGGCTTCTTCCGTGTTCCTGGGTCACGGCGGGCGGGTGGGGAAACAGCCTGCGGAAAGCTGGGAGCAGTAGTTTTATTGTACGGAGAGAAGTGTATCTCCTGCTCTGAGATTGTACCCTGGGGAGACAGGACCAGAAGAACTAGAAATGAATAGAGTGAGAAGACGACTAAATTAAGTAAATTAAATGCTTAAAATTGAGGTTTGGGATTTTCAGTCATTAAGAGATGTATTGTTTAGACAGCCGTTTCCTTTTAAAAAATTAAATCCAAATAAGCTGCTTTTCTGCCTCTGTATTCCTAGAGTTTCGTCCTGGTGAGCCATGGAAAGGTTATCCAAACATCGACCCTGAAACTGACCCTTACGTCACTCCTGGCAGTGTCATAAACAATCTCTCAATTAATACTGTGCGGGAAGTTGACCACCTCAGGGACAGGAACAGTGGTACGTTCAGTTTTCTGGTTGTGTACTGCTCTTCCCTCAGCCACGGCAAGAGACTCTTTACTCGGAGACGTGTTTTGCTACTTGCTCATCCCCCTGTTTATCTTCTGTGTGGTGGATTTCACGGCTGCAAAGCTCATCTTTGGCTCGAGCGCTGCTCCCTGATGCAGTGCAGCAGATATTCCAGGAATGCGGGTAGAGCGAGCGAGTGCTGCTGATCTGCGTCCTGGTGTAATTCTGTGTGCAGA